>NW_021834465.1:27500-35000 GCF_006345805.1 Octopus sinensis
ATATATATTATATATATATATATATATATATATATATATATATGTATGTATGTATGTATTCTCATACCACACACAACACACACACACACACACACACACACACACCACCACAACGACACAAACACATACATAGTAACTGACATACATTTTTAGACGTACGTTCACATACAAAAGGAAGTCTACGCAATGAATGGTGCGTGCTCCATCGAAGAAGCTCAGACGAGTAGCTTCGCTGTCCTCTCAATGGAACAGCTTGGAGTATCAAAGAACGAACTCTACCCTCAGGCGCGTTCGATACTTGTATACCTATTGATTTGCAGACAATAGGACAATATAGCTGCTGCTGCTACTGCTGTAACTTACTACTATCTACTATACTACTACTCTTAAACTGCTGCTGCTGCTGCTTTGCGCTGCTGCTGTGCTACTACTACAACTACTACTACAATAACTACTCTACTACTGACTACTTCACAACACTACTACTATCTACTACGACTACTACTACTAACTACTACTATACTACTACTACTACACTTACTACTACTACTACTACTATACAACTACTACTATACTACTACTATACTACGACTACTACAACTACTACTACTACTACATATACTACTACTACTACAACTACTTCTACTACTACACTACTACTACTACTACTACTACTACTACTACTACTAACTGCTGCTGCTAAAACTACTACCATAATATGTATGTATGTATACTACACGCAGAGGCACGAATGCATGCACACGTGCTTACTGCAATGCACATAATGCATACTCACTTCTTAATGCTACTGCACTACTACATTTGTACATATATACTACCTATCTTATCTGTCTATCTCTCTATACTCGTCTCCTGACGAACAGTAGTGGATAGGCCGAGGAAGGGCGAATGAGTGTCGCGTTGCTCTGCAATAGACCTACGTGACTCAACACAACCAAAGCATTCTATATAGTGAGGTACGACGACGAGCTCGGGGCGGAACCTGGACGTCGAGAGGGCTGACTCCGCCTGTCGGGAACTCGGCCAGGGCCCATGGACAATTCCAGAGATGCCCTGGCGTGCTACCGAGAAGCTACCCGGGATAAGCTATACAGGACACGGCTCGAGCAATGACTGCCGAGATGCGGTCAGAGCGACCAAGTTGCACGCACTCGTTCAGGTCCAACACTTCCGACCTGTGGGCTTATGTCGAACAATGCTCACGTGTGGGACGAGTCGGTTATCAGCTGTCTATGTCAATAGGTCACGCCTCCTTCCTTGCTATTTTATATCCTGTGGCTTCGTACTGGTGCGCTGAAAGGCTTGGGAACACCCTCTCTGTATCTCGCTCTTCAAGTACCACCTGCTGCGAGTGGCTTGTCTAGCTTTAACTACTGATTTTCAAGCATGCACGTTGACGAAGCCTCTCCAATGCAATAACCTTATTGACAAAAAAAAAAAAAAAAACTATGTGATCATTGACAGGTTTGTCTTTATCTTTCACGGGTAAATCACCTGTCCTTACCCTTCATATATTTCTGTGATATCCCTATTGATCATTTTTTTTTGCTCATCTATCCTCTTCTCTATACGATCCCTTTGATCGAACCTCCCCCTCTAATCAAAGAAAAGCTCTACCTTGAATTTTTCTATCTTGTAGCCCTGGCTATCACTATCTATTATCTATCATTATCTACTCTCATCTACTATCTCTTCTATCTATCTATCTTCTCTATCATCTATCTTCTATCATCTATCTCTATATCTATATATCTATCTATCTATCTCTCTATCTATCTATATATCTACTCTCTATCTATCTATATCTATCTATCTATCTATCTATCTATCTATCTATCTATCTCTATATATTATTATCTCTATCTATCTATCTATCTAGCTATCTATCATCTATCTATATCTATATCTATCTATCTATCTTCTATCTATCTATCTATATATCGATCTCTCATTTATCTATCTATCTATCTCTCTATCTATTATCTATATATCTATCTCTCTATCTCCTATCTATCATCTTCTCATCTATCTATCTATCTATCATCTATCATCTATCTAGCTAATCCATCCATCTATCTATATATATATATGTAATATTACCTATAATATATATATATGTATATATATCCATATAATATATATATATATATATAGAATATATATATATATATATATATGTGTATATATATAATATGTATATCTATGTATATACATCCATCCTACATTATTGTAATATATATAGTACATACATATATGCGTGTGTGTATGGGCGTATGTATTACATATATATACATATATCGTGTGTGTATGGATGTATGTATATACATAGATATACATAGATATACTTATATATATGTATATATATATATTTGTGTGTTGTGTGTGTGTGCATGTATGTATAATAGATGTGAGTGTGAGCGTGTATACGTGCGTCCGTGTCTGTTCACGAGTACATGCACGCCACTTCGAGATTCTTGTTGGATTAAACTTTTCTGAAGACAGGTAAGTCGGAATCTATGTCATCTCAAGTGTATCAGGTTATAAAAGCATGTTAGACGCTCGCTAACCGGATATATTTTGTCGGAGTGCACATCGCAGCGGAGCACCGTTCGACGCATTCTGAACAAATTATTGACGAAATGTCAGCCAAGAACGTAGAAATGGTCCAACTGTCACTCTCTAGGATATAGGCACGCCTCGCACATTCCCACATATATATACAATGTGTGTGTATCTATATGTATGTATGTATGTGTGTATGTATGTATGTATGTATGTATGTATGTATCTGTGTGTGTATATATATATCTATATATATATATATATATATATACATATATATATATATGTGTAAATATGTATAAGTATATATATATAATATATATATATATATATATATATATTATAATATATTTATATATATCTATATATATATATATACATATATATATGTATATATATATGCCTGCAGATATATCTATATCATATATGGATGTGTGTACATATATATGTGTAAATATGTATGTGTGTGTGTGTGCGTATATATATATGTATGTTGTAGTATGTATATATATATATATAATATATATATATATATATTATATATATATATATGCTTGTAGATATATCTATATCATATATGGATGTTTGTTACATATACATATGTGTATATATATATGTAAATATGTATGTGTGTGCAAATATTATCTATTCATAGACATGTATGTATAGATACACATGCACACAGTTTCGTATATATATATGTGTGTGTGCATATAAAATTCTAAAATAAGTTCGTGTGGACCAAGAGTGGAGTTTGCATTCAGATGCATTTACTTAATCTGTATCTACATACAATCAGACAGGCAAACAGACAGATAGACACCACACACACACACACAACACACACAAACACGCTAGCGCTCATATAATTAATTTTGCGTGCATATGTTTTTGTGTGTGATAAAGCTAATTTTGCGTTGTGGGTCCTGATACCCTCTCTAAATATGATCAAATGTCCTTCATGTTAAGTCATTATAGAACTTGCTGAAGAAATTATATTGGGGCCCCTCATAGATCGTGTCTTATGCACACCGATGACACCATGTCCTATTTATTATCCAATTCCAAAACTTCTCATTCTTTAGAAGCTATCTCCTTGTAAGGCCAGAACACCTCTAACTACCTGGCTCTGGTCTTTTGGTTTTCATCAGTGAGTCCTCTCTGCTCCAAGAATCCTCACTGTTCTTTAGCAGTCTTGAAAGCCCGATAAAGGTCATATGTATCCCTGAGGAAGGGATAAATAAAAAGAAAGCAGGAAAATAGAGAAGCATACAATAGCCGCAGGCGTTGCTGTGGGCAAGACGTTTCCTCCCCAATCACATGGTTCAGGGTTCAGTTCCACAGTGAGGCAAGTGTCTTTTATTATAACCACGGGCCGACACAAGCCTTGTGAGTGGATTTGGTCGGCGGAAACTGGAAAAAGATGTGTGTGTGTGCATGCGCGCGCGTGTGCGCATACGTGTGTGTGCATGTGTATGTGTATGTGTGTGTGTGTGTGTGTGTTTGTGTGTTTGTGTGTGTGTGTGTGTGGCGCGCGCGTATGTGCGTGCATGTGTGTATCTTTCTGGCTGTGTTTCTCCCCGTAACTTAGTGGTTCGGCAAAACAGAACGATAGAATAAGTGCCTGGCTTAACAAAAAAAAAAAAAAAGAACTGGTGTCAATTCATTTGACTAAAAAATTCTTCAAGACGCTACTCCCAGCACGGCTGCAGTCTATAACTGAAACAAGGGAAATAAAATATAAGAGGAATAGACAGAACCGAAATTCGAAACCGGATCGGTGCTCATCGTATTGACGAGGATTCTATCGTAGGTTCTTCTGTACATCAGTCAACGTAATACTAATGCATCTACCTGAGACAAGTGGCATTAGAGAAGATTCAGAGATAAGCTATCATAAATATAAGTCAGCGGTAAGTAAATAAATATGAAACGCAAGAAGTTTCAGACAAATGGTGTCACCTCTACCACCAACACCACACCATCACTACTACAAATGTATATAACTATATATGGATGTACGTAATGTATGCATGTATGTATGGATGTACGTAATATATGTATGTATGTATGTATGTATGTATGTATGTATGTATGTATGTATGTATGTATGTATGTATGTACGTAATGTATGCAAGTATGAAATGTATGTATACAAGAAAACAGTGAAAGAATAGAAAAGGAAAATGTTAGATGCATATCTATATCCATTAATACGTATGTATATAAAAGTATACCTGCGCCTATGTATGTATTTACAATGCGTATTTATATATATATATATATATATATATATATATATATATATATGAGCGCCCGCATGTGTGTGTGTGAGTGGGGGTGGTGTTGGTATATATAAATAGGAGAATTACACATGTCAAGTAAAAACTCCTTCAAACAAAAATTATTCCTTGTTTTTTCTTCGAAGTGTTTGGCAATTTCTTCTTCTTCTTCTTCTTCTTCTTCTTCTTCTTCTTCTTCTTCTTCTTCTTAGTCATCATTGACATCGTCCTCATCATTACCATCATCACCATCATCATTGCCACCACCATCATCATTGCCACCACCACCACCACCACCACCACCACCACCACCACAACCACCACCACCATCTTCATGATCATCACTGCCATCATCATCAACATCACAATCATGATCATCATCGATATCATCGTATAATTGATTCCAAGTCTCATCCAGAGAACTTAAGAGGCCTCAAATTAGAAGTTCAAGTCGGTATTTTTAACTAGGGTGGTTGATTAACTGACGTGTTTTTGAATTTGTACAAAGTATTGTTCTAGAGAATGTCTTTGAAAGTATAAGAAAATTAAAAGCCTATTTAAAAGTCATTTGGTGATAAAATGATAGGATGATCTTAAGATGGCAGTAAAATGTGTTTGCTATAATGTGCATTTAAAAGTAATTTTGCTAAGTCTACGGATTAAAACGTTTTTGAAATTACATAGACAGTGTTTTTCATCGTGTATGAGCAGTTCCCATGAGCACTACTTTTTGAATTTCTTCCAATTTTTGAATTTCTTCCTTTTTCTAATTTCTTGTAACAAGTAAAAATCATTCCCTTATGCTAGCATTCCTAGGGCACGTATGACAACAAGTATTGTTTTAGTCTTCAGTTTCCACGTTTTGCCAATCCCTATTTCAAGATCTTTACACTTGCTCAGTCTTTGGTAGGTCTTGAGAGATAAGTTTATATCGATCGGGACAGTCATATCGATAAAGAAGCATGATTTTTGTCTGACGTCTTCAGTGTAATGTCTGGCCTATTTGCGTCTATCTTACTGTCAGTTTGAACAGTTAAGTTTCAAAGGAATGAGATATGATCATTTTCACGCTCTGGGAGTGGTTTGTGTTCCCAGCAGTTTTTATCATAGAGCAAGTCTTCAGCTAAATTTCTATTGCATCACCAGCTACCTGTAGTAGCATTCAACAATGGATTTGCATAGCTTTCAATTATAAAGTTAGATGCTAGGCCTTCCAGGATCTTCTATAGGTATATCACTGCATATCTTTCGCGTCTTCTTTCCAAGGAATATTTACATATATATCTTCTTATTGTGCTTTATTTCAAGATTTCTTGCCAATAGCGATAGAGCCTGTCATGGGCCTAAATCGATGGCTCCTTCAGTGGAATTTCAGCAACATCAACATGGTATTTTTGCATGTATGTATGTGTGTATGTATGTCTCTTCTAATCTTAATTATTATAAATCTTCCACTGAGGAGGGAGCCCGTTTCAAACAAAGATATCTTTGGGATGTAGTTAACACAGACAAATTCACATTTGGAACTTGAGAAAAGTCTTACATATTTTTACTGTTCCACTCACAGACTGCAATTGTAACGTACGAATCAGCTGGTCAGTTTCTCTTTCTGAGAATCCCAGTTTATCCAGATTGTCCTTTAAGTATTTACTAACAAAACCTAGTGCTCCAATTATTATTGGTATGAATATGAATTCATAGTTTGGATATACAAACTGGAGGTTTCGAAGCAATTGTCCATAGATATCCTCTTTTTCTTTGATTTTCACAGGTATTTATATCTGCAGGGCAGCTGACCTCTATGATGGTACATACCTTTGCCCTTCTGTCCCAAACAGCAATATACGGCATGTTATGTTTACATTTGACAGAGATTTTGATGGGAATATTCCACCAGCATAACTTGAGGTGGTGTTTATGTATGTATGTATGTATGTATGTATGTATGTATGTATGTATGTATGCATGCATGCATGCATGCATGCATGTATGTATGTATGTATGTATGTATGTATGTATGTATGTACGTATGTGTATGTATGCCTGCATGCATGCATGTGTGCAGTATTTGTAGCCAGTACGTATGTAGATTTGTACGTTTTGTTTTATGTATGTGTTCTCATGTATACAGCTGCATTCTAGACATGCGCATATATACTAAGATGATATACTTCAGGAAAGTTTTACAAATTTTTACAGTTCCAGTACTTCAAGGGAGGAGGTGTGGGTATCATTTCATTAGTGATCTGTTTACTAAGATCATTCTGTGAGATACTTGGTGAATTTTATCAAAAATTAATTTCCGTATTCTTACAAATTTTCGCTACTAGCTAGCATCATGATTCCCAGAGAATCGGTAAACTAGTTACCCACACACACACATATACACATACGCACACACAGACATACACACACACATAGTTTACTGTGAGCACGTATATATAGTTAGGTTCTTCAAGGGTTTTAGACAAATCTTAGTATTTGTCAATCTTTTTCATTCGTAGCTTCAATTTTTATTTTCCACTCTTTCTTTCTTTCTTTCTTTCTTTCTTTCTTTCTTTCTTCTTTCTTTCGTTCTTCTTTCTGTCTTGTCTTCTTCTTTCTTTCTTTCTTTCTTTCTTTCTTTCTTTCTTTC
>NW_021834465.1:40000-55000 GCF_006345805.1 Octopus sinensis
TTTCTATCATTCTCTCTCTCTCCCCCTTTTTTCCTTCACTTTTTGTCTCTCTCTCTCTCTCTCTCTCTCCCACACATTTTCCTTTTCCTCGAGTGTAAAAAAAAAATTCATAATTTTTCCTTTCACATGGACACAAAAACTACAAAATATCCATCGCTAAGAAAGCTCGCCGTATTCCATGCTCTCCCACTGAATCGCCGTCGGCAAAGCTTTTAGTTTATCATATACAACTATTTAAATTCATTTTGCCCTAATCAGTATTTATACTGGCAAGAATTTGCCGTTAGCTTTTGAACTTAGGCACCCAAAGTGCAACGGTAGAATGAATGAAACCGGTGAGTCTTCAGCAAGAAATGAGCAAGAAATGCAAAAAAGGTAAATATACCAAGAAGTAAAATGAATACTAATGAACAGTAAATTATTATTGCTATTATTATTATTTTTATTATTATTATTATTATTATTATTATTATTATTATTATATTATTATTATTATTATTATTATTATTATTATTATTTTATTGGTAGTAGTAGTAGTAGTAGTAGTAGTAGTAGTAGTAGTAGTAGTAGTAATGAATGTGCAACCAAACAACAACAAAAAAGGTAAAAGAAATAACGAAACAATACATTATATGATTATTGTTTGTTATGGTACGTTAATTTAGGGCTATGCATAAACATCGCTGCATGCGTGTATGCATGAATATATATATATAATATAATATAATATATATATACATATATATATATACATATATATATTTATATGAATATATATATGTATAGATATATAAATACATATATATATATACACACATGCACACACATGTATATATATATATATATACATGCATATGCATTAATGATAAATAATATTGCACTCTAATTAATTATATACATGTGTGTGTATACACACTCATACATGCACAAAAACACACATGTAATTTTGGTGCTATAGTTCTCAGTAAGATACTCTCTCTCGCTCTCAGTATTTAAGTATATATATACATACACACATTGCATATATATATATGCATGTATGTATATATACATATAATACATGTACATAATATATGTAATATTATATATATATATATATATTATATATTATATATATACATGTGTATATACGTATGTAAAAGCTCTATATTAAAACTCTAAGCTGACTCAATCTCAATTAGGAAAAGAACAAACGTAGATGGCCACTTCACCGAGTCCTTTCACATCTATTTCCATTCACCTCATCCCCTCATTTTTTTTTTTTAAAAACCACATCACACTTTCCACTCATCAGAACTTTCTCTTTCACCCTTCTTTTTCTTCTTTCACCTTCTCGACTCTTTTACACTACTCTCAAACTTTTCGCTTGTCTTCTCCACACAAAGTTCCACTTCTTTAAAAGAAATCATTAAAAACGACATTTTAAACTACTTCACAACCTTTTCCTACATTCGCGTGCACACACACACACGCACACACACACACACACCACACACACACACACACACACACCATACACACACACACACACACACAAACCGCTTCTGTTTCTTCTCTTATGCACGCACATATACAAATTCTCGCATACACTCCACACCCATACAGAGCAGATTTTCTATAACTCGTATACTCAATAAGCAAAAAATTTCAATTAATTCTCATGTCTCCCTACATCCTCATACTGTTTTACACTTCACTGTTAATATTTTATGCAGCAGACGTCATTGAGTATTTTGTGTAGTCATTCTGTAAAGTTATCATCTCTCCGTTCAGAGTTGATTTGGAAAATACAGTAACTCCCCATTTACACTAAAATCTTCAATGAACAATTTTGTTTATATTATATACGACACTGAAGATGTCAAATAACGCCGAAACATGTCAGCTTGTTGCCTTCGTGTTTTCATAGATTATATGAATAGCAACCGCTTCCCATTTTAATTTATTTAAGTAAATTTAAATTCCAGGATAGTATCCTTTGCCTTTCTTGTGCAGGATCAGTCGTTACACTAAAGAAAGTTTAACACCCAATTGTTAATGCTGCAAGAAGCTGGCAACCCGGCTATTTTGCCTAGTCATCCTCTCTCCCTCTTTCTTTTACACACATATACACACACACATACACACATATGTATGCATATATGTATAGCTCTAGACCTATTTCTACCTCAATGTACATCATCAGCACAGTAGTTGACGTACATTGATTCTAATAAATATAAGATTATGATGCCTGCACCAAAGAGTGCAATAACACTTGAACATTTTTATTATCATGAAATTTGTTTCTGTAAACCACAAATAAAATGGGAAAGATAACTCAGAATGGACAGATGTATGAATCTGCACAACTAGGCGAATACACGTGTTTATACCCATATATGTGTTTGCATGTGTACCTGCGTGTATACGCGGGACCACCTTATTGTCACTGATGTACCATCATTTTGATAGAAGTATCTAGGAATTAGTCATAATCAGTTTCTTAAGAAGATGGCTTATCATAAAAGTAGCGGTGCTTTGCCTATTGTCCAGAAAATAGATAGATAAAATATAATGGTCTGTTTGTAGGGCGGGGGTGTTTCTCTTCTTTCAATATTGATGAAATATCGTTTATTTTTCATATTTTCAGTGGAACATATATTGCAGTGTTGTTTACTAATTTTGAATGTGATTTCTCCCTTCATCTGTTTTCCTTTATTCTTATGTATAGTCTAGTTACTAAACCACAAGTCTTATTAAAACAACTGTAGTGTAAAAAGTACAGAATCAATAACTTTATGATTTTAAATTGTTATAATTAAGTTAAGAAATGTAGAAAGCTGTTCTTAAAACGTTCAATTAATCTCTATCATTTTTAAGAGAAAGTTATCACAATAAAAACAATATTGATTTGTGAATAATTTCTACAGGAAATCGAATGAAACTCTTCGAGCAGTTTCGTAAGGATTCACTTATCTAAAAAGATTTATTTTATACACTCACACACACATATATATTAAAATGTAATAATTTCAGTTTTGAAATCAAGGTAATGTTTATATTAAATATTAAGCAGACGCGTAATCGGCATGACTATCTTCCATAACCATTTTGAATCACAATATAAGGTGTAAAACCAAACTGAAATATATATGAAAACTTCACTCTCTCGCTCCCGTTGTATTCATACAAATGCACATACGTACATCCACGCACTACACACACACACAAACACACATATATATATATATTACTTTTTTCAGTCATTTGACTGCGGCCATGGTGGACCACCGTCTTTAGTCGCGAAAATCGACCCCAGAACTTATTCTTTGTAAGCCTAGTACTTACTCTATCGGTCTCTTTTGCCGAACCGCTAAGTTACGGGGACGTAAACACACCAGCATCGGTTTTCAAGCGATGTTGGAGGCATAAATACAGACACACAAACACACACACACACACCACACACACACACACACACACACACACACACACACACACACACACACATATATATATATATATATATATTTAAGCAATTTCAAGGGGAATGAAAAATAAAAACTTTTACCTTGTTTTTTTACAGTAAAAGTTTTTATTTTTCATTCCATTTGAAATTGCTTGAAATTTTCTGTGGTCTTCAGTCTCCTAGCGTGTAGAAATTACCTGTTGCTGGTTATTTCTCTTTGTGTTTTAAGTGTACACTATTTTATATTGAATAATATGTAGTCTATCGACTTTTTATGCATGCTAGGCCACTGGTAATAAATTTGTAAAAATTTACTACCATATGTATATACCTGTATACCTATATATACCTGTATACCTATATATATATGTATATATATATATATATATATATTGAACCTTGGGAGGGGCATTAAGCCGGTAATAATAAACACACACACTGGTTCGGTCCTTTATTGTTATTATTCAGTTTTGTTAATGTTATTTCTTTCTTTTTTTGTCAAATAATTATATCATTGTATTGTTGCAATCACTTCAGTGTGACACGTAACTCTACTTCCATGTGTGTACGAGTGTGTACGTCTGTGTTTGCGTGTTGGTGTGTTTGTGAGCATGTGTCTGTGTCTCATTGTGTCTTTATGTGTGTGTGTTCCTGTGTGTGTGTGTGTGTGTGTGGGTGTGTGTGTGTGTGTTCATGTGTATGTGTGTGCGTTCGTATGTGTGTGAGCTCCGGTGTGTTTGTGTACAGGCGATGTCCTTTTTCCTTTTCTATCTCTCATGAAAACCGGTCCGTGTATGCGAAAAAATATTACTGTGCTTGGAAAACAACTGATGGTAACCGGAAAAGCTGCTGGCTATAGGAAATTTTACCTCGTCAAATTCTGTCTGCCCTATGGAAGTAAAGAAAAGTGGTAATAAAACAATGATGGCACTAATGATGATAATGACGATGGTGATGATGATGATGATGATGATGATGATGATGATGATGATGGTGATGGTGATGATGATGATGGTGATGATAATGATGATGGTGATGATGATGATGATGATGATGATGATGGTGATGGTGATGATGATGATGGTGATGATGATGGTGATGATGATGATGATGATGATGACAGTGGGGATTATGATGATAATGATATATCATGTGAAACCTCACGGGACTAAAACCTTTGAAATAACTGTCAGTATTTTCTTTGTAAAAATTTAATGATGATGTTACTTAACTAAAAAGTAATGAGCGGTCCGTCATTATATACACCAACGCTTAAAGAGTCGATTACACCAACATTTGGAGAGTGACTGCTATTACTAACATAAGGCTGAGGAACTGAATAGGTTAACGGAACCTGACATTTCCCAGACTGCTTTTCTTCTGAGGATGGGCCTTTGTGCCTGAAATGTAAAAGTTTTAATGAACTTTTTGCATTGTCAGAAGCTTTTTATTTTCTCTCTTTTTACCTTCTTCGATATTACAATGCTTCAAGCTAACTACAACGCTCTAATATATAACTATATTAAACCAGATGTGTGTGTGTCTGTGTGTGTGTACGTGAATGTAATTTATGCACGTCCACAAATTAGCACGCATGTCGCTCCAATTTTAGGAGGACATTCGTTATGATCCTAGCTATATTTTCGTCAACTTATTTTTCCCAGAGGCACCAGCGAATAGCAGTAAAAATAAAATTTCAACCAAAACTCTTAACAATTTTCAAGTCGGAGAAATCAACACTGTTTGCAAACAGGAGTTAAGTCCCCTTCTAGCGACGAGTAAGTTTTTTTCTAAGACTATTGTTGTTTATTTCCATCGAGGAAAAAAGTGCTTTGTTGATATACGGGCAAAACACACACACACACACACACACACAAATATGTATGCGTACAAAAAGCATGAATGCAATAGGTGTATGTACGTACGTGTGAGTATGTGTGTGTGTTGCCCATATATATATATATATATATATATATATAAGCCAATTTCTACGGATTTCGCCCAAATTTGACGTCGGTGTTACTTAGTTTAGTTTGAAATAAAGAACTTGATTAGCTTGATAATCCTAACTTAATCCCGGGTAAAGCCGGGTTATACTGCTAGTATATATATAAAAGTATGTATGATCATTACAATTTCTATTTATTTCTAATTACTGATCGACAAAACTTTAGGGATATAACTGCAAGCATTTTGCTGCAAAGGCAAAGCTATTTTCGAAGAAAGTGTTAATTAACGGTCATTGATTAGTTTCTAAATGTATAATATCTAACATAGAAGCTTCCATTTTCTGAATGAATTAAAATTAATGAACAGCATAGTCTCGGAAATGAACCAAATACCGTCCCGCCCAATTCTCATTTTTGGTCACAACTACTTTATATAGAAATTGCCTTCTGGCTTGTCCTACTGAGGGAAAACTTCGTTTTCCAAGGTTACGCGTAATATTTAACACTTTAATATTTAAACCGGCCAAATAAGGCCAACATATTCTTCCTGTTTTATGTTAAAACTGGTCATATCCAGCCTCTCACAACTGCCTTACGGTGTCATCCTAAAATATATATAATCATATCATAAAACTCTTGAAGTTACAAGATAATGCATCATTAGTTAAGATTGTTTCAAAAACAAAAAAAAACGTTATAGGATATAACGTGATTTATCTATCTATCTATCTATCTATCTATCTATCTATCTATCTATCTATCTATCTATCTATCTATCTATCTATCTATCTATCTCTATCTATCTATCTATCTATCTATCTATCTATCTATCTATCTATCTATCTATCTATCTATCTATCTATCTATCTATCTATCTATCTTAATAGCGTTCAGTTAATCACTATACATATCCATCATTTTCTGTTAAAATGTCATTGACGAGTATCATTTCTTCACTTCCCTGAAGAGAAGATTACGTTGTTTTACAACATTCTATTCCTTTGGAATAATACCAGTGATATCTTCGAAACATGTTTCGGAAGTATAAGAATTTGAATAATAACGCCCGCGTTTAACTCCATTTATTTATTTATATATATATTATGCAAAATATTTCAGGAAAACCCGAAGTTTCTACCTTTAAAAATAAGGAGTTACAACCTTTTTACTTGTGTGATTTTATGCTACTCTGGTAACTATTTATATATTTTGTCCATGTTAATTGTTAACAAGGGAAAATACACACATCTACACACACACACAAACACACACACACACACACTCATATGTATGTATGTATATATAGGCGCAGGAGTGGCTGTGGTAAGTAGTTTGCTTACGAACCACATGGTTCCGGTTTCAGTTAAAATGAGTGGCACCTTGGGCAAGTGTCTTCTACTATAGCTTCGGGCCGACCAAAGCCTTGTGAGTGACAGAAACTGAAAGAAGCCTGTCGTATATATGTATATATATGTGTGTGCGTTTGTGTGTCTGTGTTTGTCCTCCCCCCAACATCGCTTGACAACCGATGCTGGTGTGTTTACGTCCCCGTAACTTAGCGGTTCGGCAAAAGATAGAATAAGTACTAGGCTTACAAAGAATAAGTCCTGGGGTCGATTTCCTCGGCTAAAGGCCGTGCTCCAGCATGGCCGCAGTCAAATGACTGAAACAAGTAAAAGAGTAAAAGATATATATGTATGTATGTATGTATGCGTGCACATTCGTGTAATTATATATGCATGTGTGTGTGTGTGAGTGTGTGTGAGGCGCAGGAGTGGCTGTGTGGTAAGTAGCTTGTTTACCAACCACATGGTTCCGGGTTTAGTCCCACTGCGTGGCACCTTGGGCAAGTGTCTTTTACTAAAGCCTCGGGCCGACCAAAGCCTTGTGAGTGGATTTGGTAGACGGAAACTCAAAGAAGCTCGTCGTATATATGTGTATATATAGATATATATATATGCGTGTGTGTGTTTGTGTGTCTGTGTTTGTACCCCTAGCATTGCTTGACAACCGATGCTGGTGTGTTTATGTCCTCGTTACTTAACGGTTCGGCAAAAGAGACCGATAGAATAAGTACTGGGCTTACAAAAGAATAAGTCTCGGTGTAGAGTTGCTCGATTAAAGGCGGTGCTCCAGCATGGCCGCAGTCAACTGACTGAAACAAGTAAAAGAGTAAAAGAGTATAAGAGTGTGTGCGTGTTTGTGCGTGGTTATTAATGTGTGCGCAAATGTCTATTGTTTCCTCTGCCACACACACAAACACACACAAACACACGCATACAAACACACACAAACACACGCATACAAACACAGCATTTCTGCTCTGCCTCTACACCTCGCTCACACTATCATCGACAGGACGAAATTATAAAACCGGAACTGTCATGTTTATTTATCGTTGTCCAAGTATGATTAAGAGAGCCTAGTGTCATGAATTAATTTGCCTGCTCATAGACATTCGTTGATAGCAACCGGCCGGGCACCATCATCGCCCCTCCCACCACACTTTCCCTTATACACGTTTTCTACCTTCTTCCCTCTTACACACAATCTCTGTGTCACATACGCACAGGGAAAGCGCGCGCGCGCGCGCGCGCGAGGAGAGAGAGAGAAGAGAGAGAGAGAGAGAGAGAGAGAGAGAGAGAGAGAGAGAGAGGGAGACAGAAAGATGGAGTGTCACTGATTTTCGGTTCCATGTACCTCCAAAGATGTTGTTAGATTGTCTAGGCGAGATAAAAATCTTTGCTAATCATCGTTTATGTGGTTGACTTTCAGAATGTGTTGATAATGTTGTTGTTTAACCCTGGGTTAGCATTGATTAACAAGATCTATGGCCAACCATCTTTCCAACCATGACTCTCCCATCGTGAACGATACGATATCTTTTTGCAGTTTTTGGTGTTAGCTTGTTTAAGATAGGATTTAGTTTCATGCATTCACTTCATTAATTGCCACACAATAGAATGACCAGCCGATAACAACACAATTCTCACAACTCTTTGGATATTTTCTTTCTTGTAATTCGAAGAGAAGTATCTTTCGTGAAATAGTGAAATATAGGCGCAGGAGGGGCTATGTGGTAAGTAGCTTGCTTACCATCCACATGGTTGCGGGTTCAGCCCCACTGATTGGCACCTTGGGCAAGTGTCTTCTACTGTAGCCTCGGGCCGACCAAAGCATTGTGAGTGGATTTGGTAGACGGAAACTGAAAGAAGCCCATCGTATATATATATATATGTATATATATATATATATGTGTGTGTGTGTGTCTGTGTGTGTATGTTTGTGTGTCTGTGTTTGTCCCCCCAACATCGCTTGACAACCGATGCTGGTGTGTTTACGTCCCCGTCACTTAGCAGTCAAATGACTGAAACGAAGAAAAGAAAAGAAAAGAATAGTATAGAAATACGTAAGGTCATACCATATCTTTTTCCTTTCTTAGCATCACCATAACTATTTTGACTACTTTCTCCTCTGTATTACTCAAAGTGTTTACAAATATTTACATTCAGCCGAAATTGCTAAGATGATCTGGTTCTTGACTGATGACTGAGGGCTTCGAATGTCCCGTCCTGTGGTTCTTGTGTCGTCTCTGTGGTGTTTCATGTTCTTGTCCATGTCTGTAATTATTTTTACTGTTTACCTATATATATATATATATATATATATATATATATCACCGTGATCAGCGTGACCGACCAGGCTATCAGATGTTGCTACACATCGCTGGTCACAATGCACTTCGCATTGTTTTAGCCTTCAAATGACGCCACCCCGCTGGCTAAGCGAGCAGGCCAACAGAAGAAAGAATGAGAGAAAGTTGCGACGAAAGAGTACAGCAGGGATCGCTACCACCCCCTGCCGGAGCCTCGTGGAGCTTTTAGGTGTTTTCGCTCAATAAACACTCACAGCGCCCGGTCTGGGAATCGAAACCACGATCCTACAGCCGCGAGTCCTCTGCCCTAACCACTGGGCCATTGCGACTCCACACACACACACACACACACACATATCGAGACATAGATATTAGATACATATAGAAATACATACATACACACACACACACACACACACAACACACACATATATATATATATATATATATATATATATATAGAGAGAGAGAGAGAGAGAGAGAGAATGAGAGAGAGATACATATATATATAATGCATAGGTATATATATATAATATATGTATATAGGTATGTATGTATGTATATATAGACGAAATAACCGCTTAAAAAGAACGATATAGACAAATAAGACAACGCATACAAAATTCCAAAATAAAAACCAAAAACAGATCAAAACATTATTCTAAACTCAATTGTCAAAAATGCACCACTATACATTCTTCGTTGCATTTGATTCAGCAGAGCTGTTTTAGATTTGCTGCAACCATTGCATATTTTCTTTTATACTCTACTTGTTGCCTGGTGCTGTTTCTATAGTATATTGTTGTTGGCACCGCAGCACAGATCGCAATAGTAACAGTTGTAGTGGCACAGGATAATGTCCATCACGTTTTAATTAGAAAGTTAAACAGCACGTGTTTACCACATAAAAATAGCACGTATAGATGTTCCGCAGCCCTCAGTCCCCGGACCACGGCGTACTTGCTACATTTTAGCATCACATTTATTCTACTGAGACGCACATCTCTTGTATAACATCCTCACATACATATTCTCTGTAGGTATACATACACACATGTGTATATGTGTTTTTGTGTGGATGTATATATATACACGAACACATCTAGGCAACTACGTCAAAGACGAATACACACGGACAGATACAGCATACGTAGACACAGGCACACGTACATTGTAATCTATAAATACATGTATGCGTACACATATATCTGGTACATACGCAACTCTCTCTCTTTGTCTCTCTCACACCCACACATAGATGCACGCACATATCCAGTCACGTACACAATAACACTTACATAGACTTCTACATATATAAAGATATACATATAATCAAACACTGAGGCAGGTACACACACACAAGCACACGTATGCATACACTGCAATGTTAAGCCCATTGTTTTGTCTTTGTGTACACAAGTGTGCTCAAATATACACAGGCGAAAAATAAAACATGTTTCGTCAGAATTTTCAGATGAGAAAAATAAGAAAAATAACAACACAACTAATAAAAGAGTATGTTACATTATTAATTGTTTGGCTGGCATAATTGCCACCTTTCACTCGCAATGTCATGTTCAAACTTGTAAAATATAACTTCAACAACAACAACAACAACAACAACAACGGCAATTGCAGCAACAATAACAACAACAAATGCAACAACACTACCAGAAACGGCAAAATGAAGTCAAGCAAGAAGCATCTACAAGGCCGTTCCCTCTGCCAGGAATAGCAGATGAGGTAAATATTCTTCCGTGTTATTTTTTCTGCTAAAGCATATCTACTACCAGAACTTATATCATGGAAGATTAATTTTGTATAATTTATTTCAATTAATTCTCCCTTCTATTTTAGTATGATTAAATCGTCATTTTAAGCTATTGAAACCGGTGGCGTATTTTGATAAAAATGGAAATATTTCCTTTTATTTATAATAGAATTCTCATCGTAACTTCCTTCTTTTTGTATTTTCTAAAACACACACACACACACACACACACACACATGCACCGATATGCCGTGATACTAATCGGCCGTGAACTTTTGCACACAACTTTAGCTAAGGACGGCTTATGAAGTCTCTTTTAAGCCGGTCAGATGTCCGTCTTGAGCTCCATTCAAGCACTTAGTGTGTGTGTGGATAGATGTGCGGAGCGTAAGGTGATGGGGAGATTGTGTAATATCTTCGTCACTTACCATCCCATGCATACACATTCACACACACATACACACACACACACACACACATGTAAGTAATATATACACAAACGTACGTACACATATACACACATGTACATATGCGCTGACTGATGTAGAACACCATGAACTGATGTTCTCTGGAACCGTACATACACGCATACGTACATACACACATACACACACGTACACGCATACACGCGCAGACACATACACACAGTGACATACGCACATACATGCATAGACGCAATGTTACACGTCGTGGTACACGATGACGTAAACATAATTATCTCCACGTGAATGGAACGGGGCAGCAACATATCCACGAATGCTTTATATTGTCTGGAAACTGTCTGCACTCTTAGGACACATACATACACACATACACATTCAGATCTTGACATACAGTTTCACACACACACACACACACATACACACACACACACGCACTCTTACTCTTTTACTCTTTTACTTATTTCAGTCATTTGACTGTGGCCATGCTGGAACACCACCTTTTAGTCGAGCAAATCGACCCCAGGACTTATTCTTTGGAAGCCTAGTACTTATTCTATCGGTCTCTTTTGCCGAACCGCTAAGTTACGGGGGACATAAACACACCAGCATCGGTTGTCAAGTGATGTTGGGGGGGACAAAGACAGACACACAAATGTATACACACACATACATAGATCCATATATATATAAATACATATATACGACGGGCTTCTTTCAGTTTCCATCTACCAAATCCATTCACAAGGCTTTGGTCGGCCCGAAGCTATAGTAGAAAACACTTGCCTAGGGTGCCACGCAGTGGGACTGAACCCGGAACTATATGGTTGGTAAGTAAGCTACTTACCACATAGCCACTCCTGCGCCTCGATACACATACAAATATACTGTGACATTTTCCTAAATCACGCATAAGCGCAGGAGTGGCTGTGTGGTAAGTAGCTTGTTTACCAACCACATGGTTCCGGGTTCAGTCCCAATGCCTTGTGAGTGGATTTGGTAGACGGAAACTGAAAGAAGCCCGTCGTATATATGTATATATATATATATGTATGTATGTGTATGTATATGTTTGTGTGTCTGTGTTTGTCCCCCTCAACATAGCTTGACAACCGATGCCGGTGTGTTTATGTCCCCGTACTTAGCGGTTCGGCAAAAGAGACCGATAGAATAAGTACTGGGCTTACAAAAGAATAAGTCCCGGGGTCGAGTTGCTCGACTAAAAGGCGGTGCTCCAGCATGGCCGCAGTCAAAAGACTGAAACAAGTAAAAGAGTAAAAGAATAAAAGAGATAGAAAGTAATATATGTCGGCACTTAAATAAACTCTAAGTCAACTCTCTCTCTCTCCTCTCACTCTCTCATCTCACTCTCTCTCAATCCACTCTCTCTCTCTCTCCTCTCTCTCTCCTCTCTCTCATTTCCTCCCTCCGCCTCTCTCCCTCTGTATCTCACTCATACACGTGCGCTCACTCATTGTATGATCATTGTCTGTAGTTCAAAGCAATTTGGATAAGCTTCGATCTTGATACACGCATACATACACAGGCAGATACAATCGTAACGGCAGCCCTAACTCAAACCCTAACATTTACAAACACAAAAGTTACGCAATTGATAGGCCCCAACAAGGTTGGATTCGTGATTCAGCAGTTAAAATACGGAAATCGATTTAATGCAAAGCTAAATATAATTTCATATTCAGAATTAATTAACAAGGAATTAATAAAATTTTTTCTTTTTCATTCTCGTTTCAATTAGTAAGATGATGAAGAATGGAAGCAATAAACATCTTCAGGTCTTTCGTGATGGAAGGGAAAGATGGAAGGAAGAATTTATTTCCTGATCCAATGTTAATAATAAAGTGTAATAAAGGTTACCGGCCTAAAATAAGTATTAACCAAACCCCTGATCGGTGTTACAAGCAGGCCCCTCACTAACCGCGTTACATAATTCTCTATATACGTTAAATAATGTGATGAGAAATTTTTGCTATAGGAAAATGCGAGTTTAAAGAGAAAATATATTGCTTAAAAAAAATGTAATTAGTTATTAATAGTTATCGCCAAGCTAAGTTGGCAGTCCTGATAAATAGGACGAATGCTGCCGTTGATTAGCTCCAAGAGCTCATCGCCTCTAGCTAGCTATGTGACACACAAACCTGTGTCCATTACAACCTTCGAATAGGGGAGGTCAGCAGCTTCCCCTTGCCGGTCTGGCATCCACAGACTACTTTCGAGGTGTTTGCCTCTTATCAATGTGAAGTAGCCGAATCCAGTTGGCGTCGCTGCTGACCGAATGTTCGAAGGATTATTTACCTATAATAACAGTACCACTGCCGTAGTCTCCTTTAGAGAGAATTAGAAATAATGGTATTTCTGTTTTTGAAAACCAGTGGATGTATTCCACTGAAATTAGGTCCCTGCCGTAAGGCTTCACTTCTACACAAGCCAGCTTAATCTAATTCGTCCTTAGTCGAAAGACACCTGTTGTTATGTTCTGTTAATTGCAAAGTTCCTGACGATGAATTTGTCATATTTACATACCGAAATTTACCGGTAAATAATTGTTGGTTATATGAAAAACCACAGAAAAATTATTTACCATTTTTATTGCATTACCATGTGGACCCTTTATTCCATTACGATTACCCAGACGGCGCGCATGGCAGAATTTTGGAGGGAAAATTTACGTTCCCAGTCATTACTTAGTTTTAACATCTGCACACTTCCCCCCACTATCTGATGTCGCTGGGTCAGAAGTGGGGGCCTGTGGCATTTGGTAAATCTATCGAATATAGTGCCGAAGAAGGAGATCAAACTATTTTCTGAGTTTGTGATCCAGAAACATGTTCGCTATTAACGGTAAGTGATTGTCTACGTCTATTTGCTACTCCGATTTTGTGTATGTGAACCGCAGGGTCCTTCGTTTTTGGAATCTCCACTTACAGAAAATGGAAAAAACAGTCTTTGACTGCCATTTCTAATTCCTTCGGTATGCGGCGAAACAGCCTGTTGCTAGCCCTTTTTATTAGCTTTACCTTATATATATATATTATATATATATATATATATATTATATATATATATATATATTCATTTTTATTTTATTGGTTTCAGTCATTTAACTGCGGCCATGCTGAAGCACCGCCTTTAGTCGAACAAATCGACCCCAGGACTTACTCTTGTAAGCCTGGTACTTATCCTATCGATGTCTATATATATATATATATTATATATATATATTATATATATCTATATATATATATATATATATATAACAAAGTACAAAAATGGGACGAGAGCTCAAAACATCCAGATAGACGGTACAAGGAAAACCAGGACGGGTTATTCGGAGTTTTTTTTCTTTTTTTGGTCTTTGTTTTCGTATACATTCGCTGCTTTCTTCCAGGGAATCTAATACTATTAGCTTATTTGGAGCGGGGGAGGCAGATTGGAGCAATCTCGAGTATAACCAGATGAAATTGCAAGGATAATCTGGAATTCGACTGAGGACAGAAAACTCCGAATGACCCGTCCTTGTTTTCCTTGTACCGTCTGTCTGGATGTTTTGCGTTCTTGTCCCATTTTGTATTATATATGTATATATATATATATATATATATATATATATATATATATATGTGTGTGTGGTGTGTGTGTTATAATAGAAATAGTATATCTATATATATCTATATATATATATTATATATATATATATGCATATATACATACGT
>NW_021834465.1:57500-60845 GCF_006345805.1 Octopus sinensis
AAGAAATGAGACCTGGAGTAGAGGGTTCAACGGAGCACGGTAAGCAAAGTGCCGGATCAGAGATTGTAAAGGTTGTTGTTAGAGACCAAGACTGAAGACATTACGGAAGGTAAAGTGCCGGATCAGAGGCAGCACAAATGGAAGAATGAACGTGCATATCTCGATGAGATCAACGGGGTTCGATTAATTGAGATCTTCACTTGCAGACGCGTGGTTACCGGTTCGTTCCCACGGATGGAACCTTGACCAAGTGTCTTCTGCAGTAACTACGTGTCAACCAATGCAATCTGAGTGAAATTGGGAAACTGAATGAAAGCCCATTAAATGAACTTTACCCGCACTTGGGGACTAGAATTAATCCGGTGATCACTTAGCATTCGGTTCTATTTAGCAGAATCCATTCTGTAGGAAGCACGGCTTGCTGTGAAAATAATCCTTTTTCTTTCTCCTTACCAATGTCAGAACCACTGCAAAAACTCTTGGGCACTGTTCTTCCTTTTCAAATAGAGAAACAAAGAGACTGTGAGATCACTAGGTTCAACATCAAACTGAATACGTTAAGGTAAGTATTCCACTTCATAAAATAACTATACTCCAAGCGGTTTCAGTGAAAGATACTCGCTGGCTCCTATACTCATTTAGTCCTCAACCTATTGTCACTAACCAACCAAAACTGGGTCTCGGCATGACACCTGAATAGGTCTCGAAGACAAAATCTTTCACTTTTAAGACGTTTAATAAAATGTCAAATGTCCATTAATATGCATTAAAATAAGTCATAGACAGACCCACAACACAACACATTTGCTGCAAACGTAATCAGAATATCAAATATTAAGTGAACACCGGTAGAATATATAGTTTTGGAAAATTGCGTTTATTTGAATCTTAAAAAAAAAGGGTTGGGGTTGTTTAGTTACAAGTAGATGAAACTAACTAAAACTGGAGTCCATCTGCCAAAGCTAACATGGAAACGATATGTTTTTCCCTTCTGTCCTTCACTTCACGCCGGACCATCTTTGGAGTGGTTTCAGTACAAAATTATTTTTCTTTTCTTTCAGATGTGGTTGTTCTTCTCTCTGCTTCTAAATAATAATAATAATAATAATACTAATACTACTACTACTACTAATAATAATAATAATAATAATAATAATAATAATAATAATAACAACGATGATGATGATGATGATGATGATGATCATAATCATGATCATGATCATGATGATGATGATGATGATAATAATAATAATAATAATAATAATAATAATAATAATAATAATAATAATAATAATAATAATAATAAGGATCTTTTTTAAAAGATGGACAGAATTTTCTACTTAACTAAATAATTTGAAACTTCGTATACTGGTAGAATGTGTCAAAAGAAAACATTAATTTCAATTAGTTTTTTTGAGAAAAATGTATTTTGTAACTTTTACGTAGTTTAATTCTTCGAATTTTAACCAATCGTATTCTCTGTTTTGAGCTCAATTCATTCTGCCGTGTTATTCATTCTTATCACTGTCTTCTGTTTTCTGTCTTCAACGGCTTCTCGCATGTTTATTTCAATGTCATCCCTGACTTACGGAACGATTACCTGTGTGTGTGCTTTTTGTTGTGTATGTGTGCGCGCGTGTGTGTTTGTTTTGTGTGTGTGTGTTATTGCTTATTATTATTATTATCTTTACGTTCTGAGTTCATATTCCGTCGAGATCGATTTTGTCATTCTTCTTTTTGAGATCGATAAAATAAATACCAGTTGAGCTCTGGGGTCGATGAAACCAAAAGGTGTTGGCTTGTGCCAAAATCTGAAACCAATATAAAGTGATAATGATGAAGGTAGGGGTGGTGGGAGTAATGATGAACCTACATGTTTTCACAGAATCTTGCAAGTATTAATGTCGGAACAGTTTCTGCGATTGAGGTACATACATGACTATGTTTGATCCATCTCCTCAGACTTTAAAACGTCGCCAAAATGGCATAGATGCTATGCTAAGTAGTCTCTGTCACCTGAAAAAAACCATGATATTTAGAATTTAGAATTTTATTTTTCCCAGTAATTTTGTTACACTTGTCCTCACAAGTCTCTCGGATGTTTTCATGAGGGAAAAAATTAAATTATTCCTCTTTCTAAAAACTAGTATTACAAGACTATCGTGTTCGAATGGTGAGTAATGTCTAATTCCACTCATTGCTGCGATGATCTACGGGTTACTGAAAAATATAAAATAGCATGGTATTATTTTGTTGGTTACTGAAGACAGTATAATATTGGTTTCTGTGGAATCTGCTCAATTTGATTGGAATCATTCAGAGAATATTGCTTTCATCCATCACCGGAGACAAAAAAAAGAATAAAACAATGTCTGTGTTTTACGGCGAATTAGTAGAATGCTTTTGGACTGTACTTAATCTCTGAACGGTTCCCTCTTACTCTGCGACCCTTTGATCGCTCATTGTAGCTTTCATGTTGTCCTGAAGATGAGAATATTTGATTTTGTTGTTGACTGTGGCTGCTACTAGTTGCTGATGGGAATATTTAGTTGATTAACTTAAAAAGCAAATTAATCTTTCATCTTTCTAATTGAGAGAATTCTTTTTTTTTTTTTATTTCGCTTTCCAATTCTCATAGGATTTTCTTTTTATTTTTGTCCACCAGTTCTGCTTGGGCGTGGTTTCCATTGTCTCTTCTGATACTTCCTGCATCTGAGTTGTTATCAGCTGGTTAGTATTGTGGGTCCGTTCATATATAGAATGAAGGATGGAGGCCGGTCACATCATTAAAATTTAGTTAACAGAATTAATTTTTTGCGACAAATTAGAATCACAGCAGAACGGACATAAGGTGGCCCTGGAGTTCACTTGAAGTTGATTCATTAACATTGTTTTGAAACTACGCAGGTCCATAGCAGCAACTGGAAAATATATCCCTTGCATCTGCGATAAGAGGATTGTGCAGGAAGACGACGAACTCCCATTTTTATGCTTTCGTGTGAAATATGGTGTGAAATTTCTAACCTTCATTTCAGCATTGGCTTGTTTCGGTTAGGACAAAGAAAGTAATGTGGTATGTCTGTACAGAAATCCAGCTTCTTGTTTTTGTGCATTGTGCATTGTGGGATAAGTCGATGCTTTGTTATAATAAGGTAAAGTAAAGTTTCCTTCTGGTGTCATACCGGCCAGTTTCCCGGTCTATATATTCTCCACACGAATTGGACGCTGGTCCATTGCTAGATTACTCCTTTTTGCCAACTAGGTGGACTGGAGCAACATGAAATTGAAGTGTTTCGCTCAAGAACACGTCTATCAGTCTAGGAATCGAAACACAAATTTTACAAT
>NW_021834466.1:0-2500 GCF_006345805.1 Octopus sinensis
AGATACATGAATACATGCATAGATGAGTGTGTGTGTGTGTGTGTGTATATATATAGATATATATATATATATAATATAGATATTTATATGCATATATAATATATAATATATTATGTATATATATCTATATATATATATTATATATATATATATATATATATAATATTATATATATATATATATATAGGTTATAAAATGAGTTTAGGGGTTGAAAATTCAACCCACCATGGGATAAAATATCCAATATACTGCTAGATAGGTACCCAACAAGACTAATACATAGATGTTAAAAATTGCCAAACAATCAGTTCATCTATTGTATTATATGGGTAAAGGTAATAATATTACCGTAATTAATACTACAAAATTAGAAAATGGAGACACATACTTAAATCAATAAAACATCAACTATCAGATTGTACCCAACATTACTTTATTACACCATTACATATCAGTAAAGGCATTTATAAAAATATACAGTAAATGTAAATAGACAAAGAGATATAAGTATAAAATTTCAAAATTAATATGTAATTAAATCACATCTGACAGCTGTTTCGGCAGCGAGGGCAGTCATACCTCATTTAACCTATAAGCCATAAAGGCAGGTATAATGCAGGTATAAAGGCAGGTATATATATATATATATATATATATATATATATATATATATATAATATATATATATATATATGCATACATACATACGTATACGTACATACTTACATCTATACGCATAAATATATGCATATGTGGGCACAGGACGGCACGAAACGTGTACAACAAAAAATACGAAGTACGGGTACATGGGATAGGAACTATTTTTTTCGAACAACGAAACACACAAATGGAAAACAAGACAAACAACACACACACAAAAAAAAAACGATCCTTCATCAGTTGTTGGCTGTTTTTCTACTCTCGTATTTCGAAAATTTATATCCATACATATATATAAATACAAATAATCAGAAAATAGAGAAAACCCCAGATTAACAAACACATCGGTTGGACCACATCTATAGCGCATTTTTTAAATACAAAGCTTGACGTAACAAGTCTAGCTGTTGTATTAACAAATACACTATAGATATGGTCTAATCCAGTGCTTTTCAAACTTTTTGCTGGAGCGGAACCCCAAGGAAACATTCCACTGGCCCGAGGAACCCCTGTGCAATAATTTAATGGTCTTATGCACACATATCTGCACAGGAGAATTAAAAATTACTGCCGATTTTAGCAGTTTTGTAACTTCTTGCGGAACCCCTGGACTATACTGGCGGAACCCTGATTGAAAACCACTGGTCTAATCGATGTGTTTGTTAATCTGAGGTTTTCTCCATTTTCTGATTATTTGTATTCTTTTCCTGATAATCGCTTGTTTATCATTTTCTTACCTGCATTCCACGTGCATAGTGTGCCTGCACACCAATTCCCGGTGATGACACGGGTAACGGAAAGCGATGGTACATACGGATATTTTATCCCTTAATCGGTTAATATAACCGCTAACTCTGTTTACACTATACACGCACACACATATATATATAAATGAATGTATGTATGAATAATAACCCCCTCCACATCACAGTGACCCCAGAAGAAATATTCCGTTTGGAGATTTCCCTTCCTGCTGCTACCGCTTAAATCTCACAGCCTTTTCAACATGATCGACTTCTCTTTCGACAAAGTGAGGGCAGTGGCGGCAAAAGCTCATGCGGGTTCCAGGGCCGTCTGTCACCATTTACAGGATTTACTAAAACGACTCACTGCCACCAAGAAGTTTAGCAAGACTTCTACGTTCGATTTGTAAGACTCTGAACATTTGCTGAGAATTGTTCTGTCTCAGAGGGGCTTGCCTAGTTTCGAGATATCCCTTTCTTAGATGCTGAGGGAAAGACCTTTACGCTATGATTGTCAAATCATCGATATCATATCTAGTGGCTATGAAGGTTCATTAAGGAGGATAGAAAGACGTTTACAACACCTAGGTTTCGCAAGCGGTCACCCATCTAAGTACTAACTAGGCTCGACGTTGCTTAACTTCGGTGATCGGACGAGAACCGGTGTTCTCAAAGTGATATAGCCTTAAGTGCTGATAAGGAAAAGTTTTCCTTTATTGCCAACGCCAAATGACCTCTTTAAATATGGGTGAAAGAGGAAGACCGATCTTACAAGCAGCGTGGATCAACTCTTTGCACCTTGAATCACATTTTGATCAGATTCCCAAGAGAATTGGGAAAAGGCTGACACAGATGTAAGCACAACAATCTGATTTAGGCAAACAAACCTAAGAGTATCTGATGTCTAAGGGAAGGTGACAAGGCTCCTAAGACGAAGGCAACGGTTGGGCACCCGTTTTCTATTTTGCAAGCAGATCTGAAAGGAGGACTCATCTGCTTAGAAGAGATGGCGGTAACATCACTCCCACCAGAAATATTCATGTTCCCCAAGAGTGCAAAAACAGTCATCGTGATTGAAAAAAAACAACACATCTGCA
>NW_021834466.1:17500-30000 GCF_006345805.1 Octopus sinensis
AGTTTTTCTGTGAATATAAGCGTGTGTGTGCGTGTGAAATAAGTGCTGTTACAAAATTCCTCAAATTCAAATGTAGTTATAATAATTATAATCTACAATAAAATTTCCAATGCTTCAAAGCACGACTTAAAACAAAGATTTACTTTCTCTGTTGTAAGATTAAGACTTCTAATTTCACGGTGGAAAGTCGATAAGCCTCTGTGGTGTAGTGCTCCAGGGTGGTGCTATAGTCTGCGGAAGACGCATAATTCGATTCCTCTCTACGTGCTTTTGTCATGCAAGAATTTCTTTACCACTATATTGTGAAGATGCGTGGCCTAGTGGCTAGCATGTTGCACTCCCTGCTGCAAGATGGAGGGTTCGATTCACAGCCCGGGCTGCGCGTTGTGTTCTTGAGCAAAACACTTCATTTCACGTTGCTCCAGTCTACTCAGCTGTAAATGGACTGGCCTTCGGAGCAGGGGGGAATGTTGGCCCCCTCGCCTAGCCAATGGAGTAGCATCATTCGAAGGCGAAAGTAATGCAAAGGGCATCGTGACAAGCGATGTATAACAATACCCAATAGTCTGGTCAATACCGTGATACCGTTACGGTGACATAAACTCACCAACATTGGTTGTCAAGCGACGGAAAGGACACACACACGTACACACACACACAAACACACACACACACACACACACACATATGTATATACGACAGGCGTCTCTCAGTTTCCGCCAACCAAATCCACTCGCAAGGCTTTGGTCGGCCCGCGGCTATAGTAGAAAACCCTTGCCTAAAGTGCCATCAGTGGAACTGAACCCGGAACCGTGTGGGTTGGAAAGCAAGCTTCTTATCACACAGCCACTCCTGCGCCTATATATATATATATAATATATATAATATTATATATATATATATAATATATATATATATATATATATATATATAATATATATATATATAGACACATACATACATACATGTGTAATATATGCGCAACGGTACACGTAAGCAGATTTCATGCATGCATACTAAAATGCTTTGCACGGATATATCGACTTCTACACACACACACACACACACACACACACCACACACACACACACGGATGGAATGCCATCCTCCGGGTGTCTACGTGGTAGGTCAACTGGCGTGTGTGGTTACTTCAGTAAGAATCGAGAAATTTCTCACTTTCACTCTTATTCACTCACCCTCTTTATATATATATCTCGCTATCTTTCTCCCTCCCCTTCTCCCTCCCTCCCCCCCTCTCTTAGTAATTAATTCATATTTATTGCTTTTAATACTGTTGTTATTTGTGCCAAATGTCGGCACTTTGAAGTTTTATCCTTCCAGAAACGGTGCCGTACCCATTCTCAGCTACAGTGCTGCCAGAAGTGGCGAGTCTAAAATGTGATAAGTAAACCTCTTCAAACTACAAAGACCCAGTCACTAGATTTCTCACCAGATATCTACTTATTTCGTGTGCGTGTGCTGTATGTGTTTCTAAGTATGGATGTGTGGGTATGCGCGTGTGTGTGTGGGTGTGTGGGTGTCTGTCTGTGTGTGCATGCACTTATGCAGACGTGTACACATATATGTACACCAGTGTGTGCGTGTGTGTATATGAGTGTGAATATATGTATATACATATGTGTGTGTATAAATATATGTCTATATATATGTATGTGTGTGTGTGAGTATGTGTGTGCGTATGTATGTATTTATGTATGTTTGTAGGGATATATGTATAGATAGAAGCGTGAGAAGTCATATATGTGTGTGTATAAATATATGTCTATATGTATGTATATATATATATATATGCGTGTGTGTGTGTGTGTTTGTGTGTGTGTGTGTGTGTGTGCGTATGTGTATAAATATATGTCTATATGTATGTATATAATATATATATATATATATATATATATATATGTGTGTGTGTATGTATTTGTGCGCGCGTGTGTATTTATGTATGTGTGTATGTATATATGTATGTATGTAAGTATTTATGTGTTTGTGTATGTATGTACGTATGTATGTAATATATATTGTCTCCATTCCCTTGTTCCACCCCTGCCCACCACCTGTAACAATCCCTAGCATCTCATACTGCCATAATATCATTTACTACCCCCACCATATCACACGCACACATATACACTCAAGCAAACACACACACACACACACACTTACTCATACACACGCACATACACAAGCACATTCACATATAAGGGGAATATTTTAAGATTTGCATATTAATAGGGATATCTATATCTATATATATCCTTTCTATATATATTATATATATATATACGTACATACATATATATATATATATACATATATACATATATACATATATGCGCAGACACACACATGTACGTATGCATATACATAAGCATATAAATGTATGTGTGTGTGTGTGCGTGTGTGTGTGTGTGTGTGTGGTGTGTGTGTGTGCGTATGTGTATAAATATATGTCTATATGTATGTATATAATATATATATATATATATATATATATATTATATATATGTGTGTGTGTATGTATTTGTGCGCGCGTGTGTATTTATGTATGTGTGTATGTATATATGTATGTATGTAAGTATTTATGTGTTTGTGTATGTATGTACGTATGTATGTAATATATATTGTCTCCATTTCCCTTGTTCCACCCCTGCCCACCACCTGTAACAATCCCTAGCATCTCATACTGCCATAATATCATTTACTACCCCCACCATATCACACGCACACATATACACTCAAGCAAACACACACACACACACACACTTACTCATACACACGCACATACACAAGCACATTCACATATAAGGGGAATATTTTAAGATTTGCATATTAATAGGGATATCTATATCTATATATATCCTTTCTATATATATATATATATATATACGTACATACATATATATATATATATACATATATACATATATACATATATGCGCAGACACACACATGTACGTATGCATATACATAAGCATATAAATGTATGTGTGTGTGTGTGCGTGTGTGTGTGTGTGTGTGCGTGTGTGTGTGTGTGTGCGTGTGTGTTTGTGTGTAATGTCATGTTATATACTTCGTGTTGGAAACATCGTTGGTGGCACACTCATCGTAATTAAAAACTCAATTGCAATCATTAACATATTTCAAGAAATGATAACAACAGCAACAACAACAACAACAACAACAACAACCAAAACAACAACAACAACAACAGCAGCAGCAGCAACAACAACAACAACGACAACAAGAATGGCAACAGGGAATACGTGTGCAATATCAAGTGTTGTTACAACAGCCAAGTCAGTAACCCCCACCTCTTGCTCTAATCGTATGAAGACCATCAGAAATGGCGAGTGTAGCAACATGAAGTGTAATCCCAGAAACATGGTGGCCCAAAACTCATTAAACCATTTTAATCTAACCTTAACTCTAATTCTAATCTGTTTTTCACAATTAATTCTTTTGAATTTTTCATTTTCTGTTTGTTTCAGGTTATTCACATATTGTTATTTCGGTTTTGGATTTGGTTTGCAAGATTCTTTATGTGAGTTCGTGTGTTGAAGCATATTCTGTTGTGTCTGAGGAGAGTCATTTTCTTTTTGTGCCTTATTATTTAACACACTAACCGGTAAAATTTCCACTTATTTCTTATTTTTATTTTCCTAAAATTTTCGTTACGTCGACTATTGAAAAGGTTGCAAGACGCAACGAAAATTTTAGGACAATAAAAATAATAAATAAGTGGAAATTTTACCGGTGAGTGTGTTACATTATAAGGCACAAAAAGAAAATGACTCTCCCCAGACACAACAGACAAATTGTTAGTTCTTGGAAAATAAGCATAAAGACTTTCACGACAGAACAAGTATAAAATAATCAGATTTTATTTTTAACAATCAACGATCGATTTGTGTTAATTCAAAGAGGTGACATTCGTCATTTTCCAGGTCTAACAATCGCCATCAAAACAAGGGATACTCAGCTTATCCCAGCTGTTTGAATAAAAGGCCACATTCTGGGAAGTTTCAGGACAACATTCACAGTGTATAGCAGAGCATTGAAGGAAAGGTCCCAACATCAACTCGAAGGCGACCTGCAGCTGGACATATCCCGAGGCTCACTACAGTGTATTTAAAAGATGCTAGATTTATTCCCATATAAAGTACAGCTAATTCAGGAACAGAATCCAGCAGGTTATCGAGTACGATAAATATATTCTGCCCAGATCATGAAACTCTAAATTCTTTTGGCTCTCACGCTTACGTAATTTAACGACTCCAGACTTTTTCTTGTGTGAATATCTTAAAGATAGAATATATCATAAACCTCGGACCATATAGCAATTTAAGGCGAAGAAATTGAAGGAACAACACAAGAAATATTGTAAATGTTGATGGAACACTCCTTGGAAAGAGCCTATCTTTGTCGAGAACGAAATGATGGCTATTTGAAAGAGTACCGTTTTCAAAACTAATTAACCCATGACAACGGTTATGTTTTTTTATCAAGCAACCAGGTTGCATTGACAGAAATTTTCTCAGCTGAGATCAGCAATTAGCGCACGACAATGGTTCAGAGTTATTTTAGATCAACTGTTTTAACCAGTTTTCGGCGATGGTTCATTCGGTTGCATGAGTGCGGCAACGGTAATCGCGCCGATTGAGGTCAGCACTCAGTGCGAGATAATATATGCCACACAGTGGCATATATCACATTGTGAACAATGGTATCTAGTTTCCTTACGTTTCTCTTTTGCTTTACATATTGTGCATCTATTTGAAGCATTTATCTTCTTGGCGATGGGTGGGAGGAAATAGGCGTGGATAATGTCTACGTCCCTTCACTATGAGATGAGGAGAGAGTCCGGAGTGGAGATGTCCACGCGTTCTGTACTTTGGTAGGTCTGATGCTTCTACCATTTCCGGAACAATAGATTCCTAAATATCAATCCATCCTCCACACCGCCAAGCATCTGCCAAATCAAATGTGAGTTCACGACACACATGTCAACTATATACAAGAAAATGCTTTTGCACCATTTCCCAAATTTTCTTACCGATTTGTGTGTCGTCGCCAGCTGATCTGAGCGATCGACTCCCATCCATCCCGTCAATGTATTAAACAACTAAACTTGGTTTTGTTATGGCATTTACTGTCCGCATCTTGTTTCCTAGTGTCCTTCGTGCATGCAGAATGCATTGTGGATAACATGCAGATGTTTTTCTTGTCACGCCACACTAAAGCGAGAATGCCACTACCGGTGCATCGGTACGCTGTTCCCCACTTTCGTAGCTTTGTCTTGTGAAGATCGGGCGGCGGCATGTTTTTCCTGTTCGTCTTCACAGTCCCAAAGGCATCTCATTCAGCGACTACACGACATCAGTTGACGCTAGAATCGACGCTGGAAGATCCAGTCTGTCCTGACCAGAGTAGATTTTGCAATTCCACGTGTACCCAGAGGCTCTGCTAATTGACTGGCATACTTTATAAACCTTGACTCCAAAGCGGGCACATCTGGTTGGGTTGCATTGTGGCTGAGCACTCCACAGACACGTGTACTCTCAACGTAGTTCTCGGGGGAGATTCAGCGTGACACAGAGTGTGACAAGGCTGGCCCCTTTGAATTACTGACACAACAGAAACAGGAAGAAAGAGTGAGAGAAAAGTTGTGGTGAAAGAGTACATCAGGGTTCACCCCCCCCCCTGTCGGAACCTCGTGGAACTTTAAGTGTTTTCGTTCAATAAACACTCACAACGCCCGTTTTGGGAATCGAAATCGCGATCCTACGACAGCCAGTCCGCGACCCTAACCATTGGGCCATATATAGATACATACATATAGATAGATAGATAGATAGATAGATAGATAGATAGATAGATAGATAGATAGATAGATAGATAGATAGATAGATACATACGTACATACATACACACACACACACACACACACACACACACACATATATATATATGCATATATATATGCTTTAGCTCTGCTGTCATATTTGTTCCCGTAGTTCGATAGTTTTTAGACAATACATTTTACTCGTCTGCACTCTCTCTCTCTCTCTCTCTCTCTCTCTCTCCTTCTCTCTTCCTCTCCCTGTAAGCTTTTTCTTTTCCGTCTCCAATTATGCCTGCTAGAGTTGGTCTTTTGGCTTGATTATGGAATGCTAACATGACATTAGAGGCTGTGCATCTCGAAACATTGAGCAATTCAACAGTTTTTAATGAGCGAAGCCTCCACCAATTGTCCTTTGTGAAAACCAGATAGGTCACACACATTTTTAACCTATTTAAATATCAATATTTGCTAAAAACGTACAAGACATCCATAATGTATATAAACACATATAAAGACTACAAGTTCTGAATCTGTCATATTGCCAATAAAGGGAGAACCAGTTCAATAAAAATTAGCGATTCACTTAGTTTGTTCAAGCCTTCGAGCCTTGTATGCATGGAAGCAGGCGACAATGTATGTGTGTATGTATAGGTGCAGGAGTGGCTGTGTGGTAAGTAGCTTGCTTCCCAACCACATGGTTCCCGGTTCAGTCCCACTACGTGGTACCTTGGGCAAGTGTCTTCTACCATAGCCTTCGGCCGACCAAAGCCTTGCTAGCGGATTTGGTAGGCGGAAACTGAGAGAAATGTTTGGTCACTTGCGGGTAGTAAAGAAATAGGTATTTGGTCTGCCGTTACGTTCTGAGTTCAAATTCCGCCGAGATCAATTTTGCCTTTCATCCTTTCGGGGTCGATTAAATAAGTACCAGTTACGCACTGGGGTCAATATAATCGACTTAATCCCTTTGTCTGTCCTTGTTTGTTCCCTCTATGTTTTGTCCCTTGTAGGCAATAAAGAAATAAGAATTGTTTGTACGCCGTGCAAAAAGCTTACCGGTATTTCGTCCGTCTTTACGTTCTGAATTGAAATTCCGCAGAGTTCGACTTTCCCTTTTATTGTTTCGAGGCCGTAAAACCAGTCAAATGGTTAGGGTAAATCGAAACAATCTAAGCAGGCGTCCATAAATTAGAAACCAACACTTGGGCGAGAGTAATCGCCTTTGGTGGTCCGGGTGATCCTGCATTTGTGGGGTTTGTTATCTGCGCCGTTTCGAAGGTTCCCTGTACCAGGAGGTCTGAATCATCCACATGTTAACATATTTCATGTATTATCTGTCACTTTTTATTTCACTTCTTCCTCATCTTTCTTTCTTCCACGCGTACATCTTTTTACGTCACCTCCCTCCCTCACACACACGTACAAATTTCTAAATTGTCTTTGTAATGTATTCCTCATCCGATGTGCCCCTGTGCCGAATAAAATAATTATTATTATTATTATTATTATTATTATTATTATTATTATTATTATTATTATTATTATTATTATTATTATTAAGGCGGCGTGCTGGCAAAATCTTTCTGAGTTCAAATTCCACTGAGGTCAACTCTACACTTCAACCTTTCGGGGTCGATAAAATAAGTACCAGTTGGACACTAGGATCGATGTAATCGACAGGTCCTCGCTCCCCTCCCCATCGCCAATAAATTTCCTGGCATTGTGCCTTTAGTAGAAAGGATTATTATTATTGTTGTTATTATAGCAAGGCGGCGAGCCAGCGAAATGCTTAGCGGTATTTCGTCTGCCATCACGTTCTGCGTTAAATTCCGCCGAGGCCGACTTTGCCTTTCATCCTTTCGGGGTCGATTAAATAAGTACCAGTTACGCACTGGGGTCGATATAATCGACTTAATCCGTTTGTCTGTCCTTGTTTGTCCCCTCTGTGTTTAGCCCCTTGTGGGTAGTAAAGAAATAGGTATTTCGTCCGGCTTTACATTCTGAGTACAAATTCCGCCGAGGTCAACTTCGCCTTTCATCCTTTCGGGCTCGATAAATCAAATCAAGTACCAGTGAAATACTGGGGTCGATGTAATCGGCTAGTCCCCTCCCCCAAATTTCAGATTTTATGCTTACAATAGAAAGGATTATTATCGTTATTATAAAACAGTTGATATCGGTCATTAAATCGTGTAACAAACAAGAAATAAAATTGTAACATATTCCCAGCCCTCCACTTTACATACATACACACATACATACACTATATACACGCACATACTCATATACATATATATATATATATATATATATATATATATATATATATATAAATTTATATATATATACATTCATGCACACTTGTACATTATATGATAGGTTTATGTGTGTATATTATTAACTTTATGGATAATAGTTTAATAATTCGGTGACAATTACAAACCAACTTGATTGCTATCCTCCTCTCGCAATCCACGAGACCTCACTGGGAAATTAGGAAAAAAAGAAAAAAAAAGGAAAAGGGAAAAACACGGAAAAATATACAAAAAAAGCAACAAAAAAAATATAGGCTAGTCGAACAAACAAAATATCTAATCAAAAACTATGAGAGTCTCTTTCTTTCTATTTCGCCTTCTCTCTCTGTCTCTGTCTCTATCTCTGTCTCTCTTTCCCTCTCTCTCTCTCTCTTTAGTTTTGCAGGAAACTGCACCAACAGGATATTTCCATTTATAGCAAATAGTACTCAGTTTTCGTCTTTGTTAAAGCTTTATGAAGTCACTTGGCGAAAAGCTACCTGTTGTGCAGTTACTATGACGTCATTTCCTGTTAACATTACCGGATGTAAGCTTCAACGGACACAACCGCAATATCTTTCATTTTTTCTATATTTCTTTCTATGATTTCATTATATATATATTTATATATTTACGTGTTTTATAGGCGTTTTTTCTTGTTTTATTTTTTTGTTGTGATTTTGTAACATTTTCTTTTCTGTCTTTGTTTTTTTTTGTTTGTTTATTTGATTTCTTTTTCTTTTTTTTTTTACGTTTTGCAAAGGGGTCTTTGCGATAGTTTGCGTTAGTCTTTTGTGCTCGTTGTATTTTTCTTTGTGTGTGGTGTGTCTGTGCGTTTGTGAGCATGCGTGTATACGTGCGTTTTATACATATATGAGAGCATATGTCTGTATACGCATGCATGTGTGTGTAAGTGTGTATGTGTATGTAAGTGTATGTATATAAACGCATGCTCGATCCAACGTTTCATTTATGCATATACATATATATATATATATATATATATATATACATGCATACATACAGATATACCTGCATATATATCTATATGTGTATATATATTTCTGTATATATATATATATATATATATATATATATATATATATATCTTCATTATGCTCTAAAGTCACTGCTAACAAGTGGGTGGGTGGGGAAGTACACAGACATGAATGAAATATTATGTAGCACCACCCCTCTTTCTTCTCTTTCTCACACCATTACCTTCTCTTTCATATGTATAGATACTCACACACACATTATATATGAGTGCATGAATGTGCATGTGTGCGTATGTGTATCTATGTATATATTATAAATATGTATATTTATATTATAATATATATATATATATATATATATATATATATATATATATGTGTGTGTGTGTGTGTGTGTGTGTGTATGTATATGTATATATATGTACGAGTGTATACGAACGTGATTATATATGCACATACATAAACGTGTATATACTAGAATTGGAGATTGAATGAAGGATAAAGGGACAGATGGGGGAAGAAATGATTAGTGGACCTTAAAAACAGCAAGAGCACTATGCGTTCCCATGGTTACATGTTTGTGTATTCATAAATACATAATTATGTACATGGAAGTACAAGCATACTTATGCGCACGCACACACACTTAACACACACACACACACACACACACATATACATGCTTAAATATATACATGTGTGTGTGTATGTGTGTGCATGCGTGTGTATTAATATCTCGTGAAGCAGCGTCATTAATGATGGGTGCAGTAAACCCCTTTTTATGGTGGAAGGAAGATTTCGATACAGGGTCCGTCGTTTTTATCTCTTGCTGTGATGTAGGTCGTTTTTGGACCTTAAATATCAAAATGTCCAAGTGTTGCCTGACTGTAATGATCCCTTCCGTGTAGATCCCTTGCGTTTTTCGATGACATTGTCCTTTATCTTTTATCTCTTATTTGTTTCAGTCATTTGATTGCGGCCATGCTGGAGCACCAGGTTAAAGAATTTTAGTGGAATGAATCGACTCCAATGCTGTTCTTTTTTATTATTATTTTGGTGGGTTTTTTTTTTTTTCGGTTGATATTTATTCTATTAGTTTCTTTCGCAGAACCGCTATGTTGCGGGAACAAGTGGTGGTAGGAGAGCAAACAGACATAAAGACACACACACATACACACGCACACACAAACACACACACACACACAAACGCACTCACACAAACACACACGCACAACACACACGCAGAAACATACACACACAAACACATGCAAACGCACACACACACAACACATACACACACAAACAAACGCACACACATATATGTTTATGGCAGTGAAGAATTTTAGTCGAACAAATCGAAGCCAGTCCTTAGTTTTCAAAGCCTGATACTTATTCTATCGTTATCGATAACTCTATGGATCATTTCTTCTGGAATGGTTGATATTTCTACACAAATTGCACGTTTTAATTCATCAATAGATCGAGGGCGATGACTGAATAATTTTGATTCTAAATATCCCCACAAGAAGAAATCACATTTCACCATTCCAGAAGAAATGATCCATAAAGTTATCGATAACTTTCATGGACGTCTCCAACAGTGTGTTGACAATGATGGGAAGCATTTAACTGATTTTATTTTAAAAACTTAATGAAATAAAATGGCATTATATGTATATTCAGAAAAAAAAAATTTTTTTTTCATTATTTCTTATTTTGTGATTTTATTAAGCCTCCAAATGTGTCAGATCATTTTCGTCCACCCTGTATATATATATAAACGCATATACATATACATATTCAACACATTAATGGGTCGTTGTGTGTTTGTCTCCCACACACCGTTTGACAACTAGTGTTGTTTGATTACGTCCTCGTGACTTAGTGTTTCGATAAAAGTACCCGATAGAATAAGTCCCATGCTTAGAAAATATGTACTGGTCCCGATCTTTTCAACTAAAGTACCTTCATGGCGATAACCTAACACGACCGTAATCCAATGATTGAAACAAGGGAAAGATATGGATACGGAAAACGTTAGCTCTAAGTAAGGTAGCACCAATGATAATCTGAGAGAACAAACTTATCAGGAATTTGCGGAAAAAATTTCTGTAGATATAGATAAAAGAGGTACTTTTAAAAACTAAATCCACCTCTCTTAAAAGAGGTATATTTTAAGATTACTCTTTCCCTCTATTTCTCTTCTGCAAGTTGCAAATGCCTTTAACCAACAGGATGAACTAGACTGGACTCTCTTACAAACGTTATGGAAGAAAATCTTTTCTACATGGACGACCTCAAGTTATGCATTGCACATGATAAACTTCACGAAGCAGTGTTACGACTTACTGAAACTGATATGATATTCGGGTTAGACAAATGTACCAAGTCAACTCGGAAGAGCAGGAAATTTATCGAGGACAGTAATACATTGCTAGACGAAGAAACTAAGGGATTAAAGCAGCACATGCATACAAATACTTAGAAATCAATGAACTAAGAAGAGTACAGCCCATAGAAAAGAAAGTAAAGGTTACGATAAAATATTAATGCATTAGATTCGTTATTTGAAACAAAGCATAAAGCAAAAACAAAAAAGAAATTGAAATAATAATAATAATAATAATAATAATAATAATAATAATAATAATAATAATAATAATAGTAATGAAATTATTATATACAGTGCTCAGGTGGACCACAACTTGTCAAAAGTGCATAATAAAGCATATACAGTAATGTACAAATGTCTGGGAAGTGAAGAGTGTATGAGTCAGATACATGCTTGCGTATGTATGGAGAGGAGAAAATCAGGGGTAGTGTTGGCAAATCTCAGGAAACATGGAAGTTTTGAAGGATGCAGTGCTCCGACAACTAACAGCTGATGCCGGCAGTTTGTTCCATCCTTCAGCAACTCTTAGCGTGAAAATTTTTTTCCGAAAGTCATGAGAGCTGTGCTGTTTTCTGACTTTGTAAACATGTCCACGGGTGTTAGACAGGTGGAGTTTGAAAAAGGTGCTCAGAATTATTGTTAGTAAGATGGTTAATAATTTTATGGGTGTCTGCCAAGTCAGCTGCCAGACGTCGGAGTTTCAATGTATCCATGCCCAGGGAAGTAAGGCGTTCAGAATATGGCAAATGCTTGATGGAGGGTATTCTCTTGGTTGCACGTCGCCGAACGGTTTCCAGACGACTGATATCCTGGCCAAGATAGGGGTTCCAGACCGGTGATGCAAATTCCAGGTAATGCTGCACCATAGCTATATAAAGCCTCAGATAGATAGCCGGAAAGCGGCTCACAAAGGACTTGGTAAGTGATGCCAAGACACCCTCAGCCTTCTTGGCGCGCCA
>NW_021834466.1:37500-42500 GCF_006345805.1 Octopus sinensis
CAAGAGCCGAGTAAAACCTACCAATATAATAGTAATAATAATAATGAGTAGGTTCAGCCTCAAAGATCAAGGTCGGTGACCTCCGTACTAGTGACCCTGTTTTACTCTTGAAGTGAAATGGACTGTAATAACGTTTAGTAGACGGACACATGCACGCACTCACACGCGCGCACTCACATGCACGCACTCACATGCACGCACTCACATGCACGCACTCGCATGCACGCATGCATATGCACATACACACGTGTAAACGCACTGACGATCACACAGTACTAAATATACAAGCACTCGCAAAGGCACATGAATGCACTCATACACACATACATACACATATATATGGACATACATATGTGTGTATGTGTATGTATACACGTATACACACGCACATATATGTGTGTGTTTGTATGTATATATATATATATATATATATATGTGTGTGTGTGTGTGTGTGTGTGTGTGTGTGTGTGTATGTCTATAATATATATATATAAATTTGTGTGTATAAATATATGCATGCATGTAGGTGTATATGCATGCATGTATATGTAGATATATATATATGTATGTGTGTGTATATATGTATGCATGTATGTGTGTGTATATGTAAGTATGTGTATGTATGTGTGTATATATATATGTATGCATGTGTATATATATATATATATGTATGTATGTATGTGTGTATATGTATGTATGTGTGTGTATGTATGTACGTACGTATGTATGTATATGTGTATACATATATATGTATGTATGTGTGTGTATGTGTGTATGTACGCATGTATGCATGTATGTATGTATGCATGTATGTATGTATGTATGTATGTGTGTATGTATGAGTGTGTGTATGTATGTATGCATGTATGTATGTATGTATGTATGTATGTATGTGTGTATGTATGAGTGTGTGTATGTATGCATGTATGTATGTACGTATCTATGTATGTGTGTATGTATGTATGTGTGTGTATGTGTGTAGTTATATATGTAGGCAAGTATGCGTACGTGTTTATGCACGTGCACGTTCATCACTAGCACAAGCACAACAACAACAACAACAACAACTGCTACCACTAGTAGTACTGCAACCGCAACTAGGAACAACAATTCCAGCGACAACAAGAACTAAAACACAGAAAAATCGATCAATTTATTAAATTCAAAAGGGACGAAACCTCTTGAAATCTTTGAGGCGTAAACGAAGGTAGAAATAACCGTGGCGTTTAATGGGTGTTTAGGAAATGGCAACACACCCACCCTCGGTGGACGTCCTCCCTGGGGAGTCATCGTTTTTACCGAAAGTATTTTAAAATTTACAACAACAGCAACAACAACAACAGCAACCGCGATAAGAATAACAAAAGCAGTTTATTGTAGAAAATACAAGGAAAAACAACGACACAAACCGCTTAGAAATATAATGATTTAAAATTAAAGGCAAAAACATTAAAATTCATTTGTAAAATGAAAATACGAAAATACATATACATATATGTATATGCCTCTGTGTATGTATATATATATATATAATATATATAATATATATATATATATATATATATATATACACGTATGTATATATACACACATATATATATGTATGCATATATATATATATATATATATGAATTATTTGATTTAATATACATTAGTATATTGTATTTGTTTGTTTATATGCGTGAATGTTAGTGTATGTGTATGAGAGAGAGAGAGAGAGGGAGGGAGAGAGGGAAAGAGAGAGACAGACAGACAGACAGAAGGAGTGAGAATGGAAGAGCAAGAAAGAAAAGGAGAGAAAATGGAGAGAAAGTCAAAAGAGGATTCTTTATGTTTGGAAGCAGAAACGATGTTCAAAACACGTGCAAGGAGAAATCTGTTAAATTGGTAAAAATGTATGTCGAATGTGAGCATGCGCAGTGAGCGGAGTCCTTCGAGGTCTTTCATACTAAGCTTGGTCACTCCATTTGGTTCCGCTACACTGATCTCAACGCGCGTGGTCCTCTTCGTTATTGGTTTGCGTGTTACATTAAAGATCACAAAATTGCGGTTTCGATTCCCGGACTGGCCCATGCGTTGTGTTCTTAAGCAAGACACTTCATTTCATGCTGCACCTATTCAATCTACTGTCAATGAATGACCCTATAACGAATTGGCGTTGCATTCAGGACGAATGTTTCTAATCTCAGTCAAAACTGTAGACTGGGTTGCGGGCTTTGTGCGTTTTAGAGCTCAATATAGTACTGTTCAGAGCTCATTCGCACTAATCGAAAGACGATAACGCGATGCGGTTTCGATTTCTTCCGCTTCAAACTATTTCCCTTTGCTTCGTAATGCTTCTTCTCTGTGCTCTTGAGAAAGACATGAAGCTTACACCGAACAGGTGCAGGCGTGGTTGAGTGGTTAAGAAGCTAGCTTCTCAAATTTGTGATCTTCGGTTTAATGGTTCTGTTTCACGGTGCGGCATATTGTGCAAGTGTCATCTACTATAACCCCGGGTCGACCAGTTGTTTGTGTATGAATCTGGTAGATTGAAACCTTGTAAGAGCCTGTCACACACACACACACACACACACACACACATATATGATTTTAAAATAGGATAAAATCTTGATAAGAATTTATTAAGTAGTTAGCATGAAAAACATCATAAGGGAAAAATGTTATTAATTATTTTAAATATATTCATTTATATTAACGGCATTTCTATACATAAATGCCTCACGCCAAGAGGGACCTTTAAAGTCAAAACTACTGGTATGTTAATTTTTAAATTCATGCTTAGGTGTCGGGGTCGATTTCTTCACTAGAACACTTTAAGGTGGTGCTCCAGCATGGTCGCATTCGAATGACTGAAACAAGCAAAAAAAAAAGACAATATATATACGACGTGCTTCCTTCAGTTTCCGTCAACCAAACCTGGCGCCCACTTGGGTCAGTACGGGATTGTAATAAAAGTCATGTTCCCCAAGGCACCGAGCTGTAGGATTGAACCCATAACCACTTAGTTGGGATCCCAGCTTCTCAACCACATAGTCCATAAAATAGTCCATAAAATAGGATTTGACAACGCCTCCATTTAGAGCACAGTTTAAGCTATCTTTTCGTGGAAGAAGGTTTATGTTCCTATAACCTGTGTTAATTCTGTAACCCTTTAAAATGGAAGATAAGAAAATTCATTTTCGGCACTTGATGCTTTGGGAACCAGACAAAAATTGCTGCAACTCGGCTGGGATGTGTTACCCCAGCCTCCATATTCACGAGATATTGCTCCTTCGGATTTCCACTTATTCAGGTCTCTGCAGAATAGTCTTAATGGTAAAAAATTAAATTCCTTGGATGATGTAAAAAGATACCTTGATGAATTATATGCCATGAAACCACCTCAATTCTGGGAAGAGGGTATGTTCACGTTAAAGGAAAGATGGAGACGCATTGTGCAACAAAATGTTTCATATTTGGTTGATTAAAAATGTAATGGCAAGTATTTATTGACCTTCTTCTTTCTTTTAAAAATCGGCACGAACTTTCCTGACAACCCAATAGATTCAACTTCGCATAAGGAACGCGGACCGATTCTTTTGAGGCGTTTCTCTTTTGGTTAAAAGGACAAAAACAAACAAACCAAAAATCGTCCGTTTTATATCCTATCAAACAATATATGTTCCACAGTGATGTATAATCGATAACTGCATAAGAAATTCTTTGATAAACATTGCTATTTTGCATTCCAGTGCAGAAATCTTGTGATAGAACTGATTAGGATGAAGTGTACTGTAAACACCCAGCATGTTTTTTTCGTATGCTTCTCACTTTCAATAGGTTGAAACTAAACATGAAAAGAAAACTGTAGCGAAGAATCAACTATACAATGCTCAACAATTTCTCTGCCTTACTGCAAATCATTCCTATTTCACTCCGTTGGTCTCCCCACCCCCTAGATATTTGACGTTCACAAAATTCTATCATATTTTTATAATTAAACGTAACTTGGAATTGTATCAAAAAGAATTGTTAAAATATTTTTGTCTATAGCCGCAGGAATGGCTGTGTGGTAAGCAGCTTGCTTTACCACACAGGTGCTAACGTTTCTGCCAGCTCGCCGCCTTCTTAGTAGCTAATTATTAGGTGTCTATTGGTTGATAATTAATTTACTATTAATTTACTAAAGTGACCAATTTTAGGAGAGAACTAATGAATTTTGATAAATTGTTCTTTTGTATTTTTTGTTTCGTGTTTTAATTGTTTCGGTCATTAAATTGAGGCCATGCTGGGGCACCGCATTCAAAAACTTTAGTCGAATGAATCGACCCCACCATTTATTATTTTTTTCCAGCCTGGTACTTGTTCTATCGGTCACTTTTGCCGAACCGCTAATGTTACGGGGACGTAAACACACCGGCCCCGGTTGTCAAGCAGTGACAAGAGGGAGACACACACACACACACACACATACATATATATATATATACAACAGGCTTCTTTCAGTTTCCGTCTAACGAATCCACTCACAAGACTTTAGCCGGCCAGAAGCTACAGTAAAAGACGCTTGCCAAAGATGCCATGTAGTGGGACCGAACCCGGGGTCATGTGGTTGGGAAGCAAACGTCTTACCACGCAGCCAAGTCAACATTTTGTTAATATTTTGCTAATTAGGTAGCTAATATTTAACTATTAACTATTTGTTTAGTTATTAGTTAACTCTTAGTTACTGTCGTGCCATTATCCAGTTACTATCAAGCTACATATCTGGTACTCCGTCTGTTACGACGACGAGTGTTGCTGTTGGGCCGATCAACGGAACAGCTTGCTCGTGAAATGAACGTGCAAGTGGCTGAGCAATCCGCAGTAAACGTGTACCTTTAACGTAGTTCGCAGGGAGATTGGTCGTGGCACAGAGTGTGACAAGGCTAGACCTTTTAATTACAGGTACTACTCATTTTTGCCAGCTGAGTGGACTGAAGGAACGTGAAAAAATGTGTCTTGCTCAAGGACACAAC
>NW_021834466.1:47500-49493 GCF_006345805.1 Octopus sinensis
GATGTGCGAGCGTGTAATATTGGTGTGTAGGTGTGTGTAGAATATTGTTGTAAGGTTTGTGGATGTCAATATGTCGCTGTATGTATAGGTGTGTGTGTGTATGTGTAGGTGTGTTTGTATGTGTGTATGTATAGGTATATGCGTGTGTATGTGAATTTATGTATGTGTAGATTTTGTGTAAAATATTGTAATAATGTTTGTAAATTTGGATGTGTAACCCTATGTGCACGTGTGTATGTGTGTGTGTGTGTGTGTGTATTAGGGATATGTGAGAATCGTTTGGTATTATGTGTTTGCTTGTGTGTGTGTGTGTGTGTGTGTGCGTGCGTGTGTGTGTGTGTGTGTGTGTGTGTGTGTGTGTGTGTGTCTTATGTATAAGGTTGTGTCTGTATTTGAATGAAGACACTATTTCTGACTGCGCGTATACGTAAGGATCAGGTATTGTATACTGTGTGTGTGTATATATATGTGTGTGTGTGTGTGTGTGTGTGTGTGTGTGTGTGTGTGTGAGTACATTACTGTAGTATTTAATAAGTAACATTTTACACTGTGTGTGTGTGTGTATGTGTATATGTGTGTGTGTGTGTGTGTGTGTGTGTGTGTGTGTGTGTGTGTGTGTGTGCGTGTGTGTTCGTCAAGGTGTGTACGTGTCTATATTTATACAAATGCACGTGCGGCTATATTCATGCATCAGTCTTTGCATGTTTCTGTCAGTATGTTTATAGGTATGTTTCTATGCGCGTGCTTATGTGTATGTGTATGTGTATGTGTGTGTGCGTGGTTTGGATGTGTCTGTGCAAAAGCCTTGCGTAATTATGTATATGTGTGCATGTGCATGTATATATATATATATATATATATATATATATATATATGCATTCATCTTTATATCTATGCGCGTGCTTGTGTGTCTATACATGTGTATATGTGTGAGAGAGTTCGTCTCCAGGTATGCTTGGATGCATGTATGTTCGTTCGCAAATGTCTGTGCATAATAACTGTAAAATCTTGAGTGATTGCGTAAGTGTGTATGTGTGAAAGTGTGTGAGTGAGTATGCATGAGGAAGTGTACATGTGTGGTGTGTGTGTGTGTGTGTGTGTGTGTGTGTGTGTGTGTGTGCGAGCCCGCGTGCGTTTCATCACAAGTTTATCAAATGTTACCCATAAACTTCAAAAGACGAAATTTTTCCCGTTGTGATGGCCATCATGAGTCGAGAAACGGGTCCCAGCTAGGAGACAAAACCTAAGACACAACACAGCCTTATACAACATACACACGTACAAACCACACACGCACACGCACATATATATATGCGTATGGTAGTGTGTCTGTGTGTACATATATACATGTATGTACGAACGTATATATATATATATATATATATATATAGGTATATATATATATATATATATATATATATATATATATATATATATATATACATATATATATATGTGTGTGTGTATATATATAGGTATCTATATATATATGTATATATATATATATATATATATGCACATATATATATAGATACATATATATATACACACATATATATATACATATATATATATGTATATATATATATATAGATACATACATATATACATACATACATACATACAAACATATATATGCACGCGCACATACACGTGTCTGTGTGTCACAGTAACAAATTATTATAACCCGCAAAGTGATATAAAATAACAAATATTTATTTATATAATTTAATATTTTATTGGAAATTTTGTTAAGTTTTTATTTTTCTTGAAATTTATTTCAAAATTATAGTTCCATATTCTTTTTTTTTTCAGTTTCATATTTTTAACTGCTTTTTAAAGTAGTTTTTTTTTACACCCGAACGCACGCACGTATATGTATGTTTGTATATATATATGTGTGTGTGCGTGCATGCGTGTGTGTGTGTGTGTGTGTGTTTGTGTGTGTGTGTTTATTCTTCTGGTCTCTTTTTTTTTTTTTAGAAAATGGGGG
>NW_021834467.1:2500-20000 GCF_006345805.1 Octopus sinensis
GTAGTTTTAGAGACAGAACCACCTTCCACTCAATCAACACTGAAAGATATTATACCCAACCACTCCATAAAATAATAAATATTAAATCTTATACTAACTATATCTATTCGGAATCCCGTATTTTCCGTTTATAAGACTACACGTGTTTCATGAAAGTACGTCGGTATTGATTAGATACGAGGTATCTACTTTCAATAATTAATCGGGTCGACATTCTCCCAATCTTCAGGTCTGGATTCCGCAACATTTTTCACTACCCCTACCTCTTGTATACCTTCATGATACTCTATATCTTCAATATAATCTTACTTAACATATACAAATGAATAGAAATACAAATAATAAATAAAAATAATAACTGAATATTAAAAAGTTAAGGAATAAAAATTTAAGGAATAAAAATTGAAAGAATATATATATGAATAATATAATATATATATATATATATATGAATGAATGAATGAATGATAGACAGACAGACAAACAGAAATATGCATGTGTCTGTGTCTGTCTTTGTCCCCCATTTCCGCTTTGGCAACCGGTGTTGTCGTGTTTACGCCCCCGCAACCTAGCGGTTCGGCGAAAGAGACCGAATAAGTACCAGGCTGAAAAAGTTATTAGTAATGGGGGTCGATTCGTTCGACTGAAAATTCTTCAAGACGGTGCTCCAGTATGACCGCAGTCTAATGACTGAAACACGTGATAGATGCATAAAGGATAATATACGTGAATTGCAGTCAATTTCGATAGCAAAGACTCACCAGTGATTTAATAAACTATCAAACGGAGAACACGTCACCAATTTAATTAATAAAGTCTCTGTTGTTTTAACCTTAATAAAATATTCAAACAGTTTATATAAACCTTTCCGTCATATTAAATTATCTTTGGATCCAATCCTTCAAAATATTTTCAATAAAATTTTAATTATTTTTACTACACAAGACTATGTGGAAGCACTCCGTCGGTTACGACGATGAGGGTTCCGGTTGATCCGATAAAACGGAACAGCCTGCTCGTGAAATTAACGTGTAAGTGGTTGAGCACTCCACAGACACGTGCACCCTTAACGTAGTTCTCGGGGATATTCAGCGTGACACAGAGAGTGACAAGGCCGGCCCCTTGAAATACAGGTGTGAAACGAACTTAGGAGTGTGTGAATATCTTCTCTTGTACTTTCGGGGTACAAGAAAGCAATCACTAGCCGTTGCTTTAATAATCCAGAATTCTACCAGTCAGAAACAACAAGACGCAAACGTAAAAGATATATATACTACTTTATTCTCTTTCTTGGTAACAGTAACAATAAGTGGTTATCTGATGTCCTTGGTTCTGGGCGCGCAAGGCTGAAAGTTAATCGATTGTAATATTTACAATGTTCAGCCGCTAAAAACAGAACGGGTTAAAGATGGCGTCGAACAATGGAGACGATGTTGGTCTGCAACAATTTGGTTAAAGGCCTTTTGGTATGGTGCTGCTAGAATCAAGTTCGAACGGAGAGAAAATATATCGTGACCGTCGCCTTCAGTCGCTGCCGTCCCAAGTCGCCGCTGCTGCTGCTAGCGGTCAAACGTTCTACGACCCCCTTGCCTTGGCTAACTACCACGTAGGCAAAAGAGTCGTGCTTCCGGTGGTTCGCGCATGCGCGAGAGGGCCCTTCCTTTCTGTGCCTTGGTGAAGGCACCAACACTCGCACGCGCGAAATGGAAAATGGACGGTGCGCGCGCGCGCACCGTTATAGGATCACTACAGGTACAACAGAAACAGGAAGTAAGAGTGAGAGAAAGTTGTGGTGAAAGAGTACAGCAGGGATCACCACCATCCCCTGCCGGAGCCTCGTGGAACTTTTAGGTGTTTTCGCTCAATAAACACTCACAACGCCCGGTCTGGGAATCGAAACCGCGATCCTATGACCGCGAGTCCGCTGCCCTAACTACTGGGCCATTGTGCCTCCATACACAAGACTATACCAGATATCTGAAATGTATGTTACGCCGATAGTTATTAAATTATTAAATTCCGTTCACGGCTTACTCCATTTAAAATACCATCATATTTGACGGTGCGGGTAAATAAGTCACACGGGCGTATGACGTGTTCTCATCTGCTTTTAATAATTTTGAAGAAGGAGCTGGTCTCTCAGAAAGATACAAAGCTCATTCGTTGGAGTGTAGATACAATAACAGTGTTACATTTTAGACTTGAGAAAAGTCTTGCATAACTTTATTGTTCCACTTCACAGATTGTATTTGTAATGTGCGACTGGTTGATTTCTTTTTCTGAAAAGCCCAGCTAATACAGATCGTCCCTTGGCCATTTACTCGCAAAACTGAGTGCACCAGTTATTATTGGTGCAAATGTGAACACATGATCTGGATATTTGGCAGTTCAAGGTTTCAAAACAGTTGACCGTAGTTATAATTGTATGTTGTGTATCTATCTGTCTGTCGGTCGATCTTTTTATCTATCTATCTGTCTCTCTATCTATCTATCTATCTATCTATCTATCTATCTATCTATCTATCTATCTATCTATCTATCTGTCTCTCTCTTTCTCTCTCTCTCTCTCTCTCTCTCTCTGTCTATCTATCTGTCTGTCTATCTGTTTGTCTATCTCTCTATTTAGCTATCTGTCTATCATCTATCTGTCTGTCTGTCTATCTATCTATCTATCTATCTATCTATCTATCTGTTTATGTTTATCTGTCTGTCTGTCTATCTGGTTGTCTGTCTGTCTATCTGGTTGTCTGTCTGTCTGTCTGTCTTTATTTCACGTTGCTCCAGTTCACTCAGCTGTAGAAATGAATTGCGACATCACTGGTACCAAGCTGTATCGGCCCCTTTGCCTTTCCCTTGGATAACACTGGTGGCGTGGAGAGGGGAGGCTGGCATGCATGGGCCATTGCTGGTCTTCCATAAACAACCTTGCTCACACTTGTGCCTGAGAAGGTAACTTTCTAGATGCAATCTCATGGTCATTAATGACCGAAAGGGGTCTCCACCTCCACCTGTTGTTGCTAATATGCTCGTTACTGTCTTTGCTGTGGTTCTTGGTCCTTTTACCGTTTTTGTAGCTGCAGCCGATATTCTTGATATTCTTGTAACCGCAGTTGGTTGCGGTGTTTCTGTTCGTGTTACTACTGCTGCTGTTGTTACTGGTGTTGTTGCTGTCACGACTGAGGTTCTTTTTTATTCCTACTGTTGTTCTTGTTCTTGTTGTTAAAAGTATGGCTGCCGCTATTCTTCATGCTGCTGTTGCCGATGTTGTTACTGTTAAAAGGATTTGTTTTTTGGGGTTTTGGGGGGTTTTGGGGGGTTTTTTTTCACCACTATTTCTTTCTGTTCGCTTTCGAATAAATATTTATTTTGCGCAAAAGTTAAAACCGGTCGCTTAAGCACGGACAGAGAAGCATGCATGTGCGAATGTGTAACCGTGTGTGTTTATGAGTGCGCGTGTGTGTGCGTGTGTGTGCGTGTGTATGTGTGTGTGTGTGTGTGTGTGTGTGTGTGTGTGTGTGTGTGATGAAGAAGTGCAGAGCTATGCAAGGAGGTGTATAGAAACGAATGCATTTAGTGAGATCATATGTGCACGTTAAGACACGCGTCACATAACTAGGAATACACACATGCACACACACACACACACACACATATATATACGTATAAATGAATACAGGTGTGTATATGCATGTGTATGTATATGTGAGTATACATGTATAAATATATATGTGCACACACACATACACACGCATACACGCACGAAAGAATATGCGCAACACGTACATACATGCCTTCCACCACAGACAAAGCCTCTCCATCCCCGCTCTTTCTCCTCTCTCTCTTTCCCCTTCTCACTTTGTTTCCCTCTCTCTCTTTCCCCTTCTCACTTTGTTTCCCTCTCTCTCTCTCGCTCGTCCCTCATACACACACACGCATATATATAAACACACACGCTTATATATATAAATTATGCATATATATATAAACATACACGTACATATATATAAACACACATGCATATATATAAACACACACGCATATATATATAAACACACACGCACATATATATAAACACACATGCATATGTATATAAACACATGCATATATATATAAACACACATGCATATATATATATAAACACACATGCATATATATATAAACACACACGCACATATATATAAACACACATGCATATATATATAAACACACACGCATATATATATATATATAAACACACATGCATATATATATATAAACACACATGCATATATATATAAACACACACGCACATATATATAAACACACATGCATATATATATATATATAAGCACACACGCATATATATATATATATAAACACACATGCATATATATATATAAACACACACGCATATATATATAAACACACACGCACATATATATAAACACACATGCATATATACATAAGCACACATGCATATATATATAAACACACACGCATATATATATATATATATAAACACACATGCACATATATATAAGCACGCACATATATATAGATACACACGCACATATATATAAGCACACACGCATATATATACATATATATATATATACATATATATAAACACACACACCACACACACACACAGACACACATACACACACACACACACACACACACACACACCAAGTCATAAACATACCATTGTATAATGTTCGTTTACAAAATTAATTGGCCAATACCTGAAGGAAAATTATTCCGTCTTTTCAAACACATAAACTAAAACCACGTCTTTTTATTCCTCAACCATTATTTCTGTCTTTCTTCCCTTTTTCTTTCTTTCTTATTGCTTTCTGAAAACCATTTCTACACAATGCCTACATAATATTTAAGTTCTTCTATTCTGGAAAGCAAAAAGGAGAAGATTGCAATAATAAAAAAATAAATTTAGAAATTCTATAGAAACAAAATGGCGAGACAATTTGCTTCAATTCCGATGAATTCTTTCTTTTATTAAAATAATTTACTCGGATTTGCCTAAGGTCAAATATTTTAGCGGCCATTTTCTTGTATTCAGAAGTTTTGTTTAACCATATGTTTTATTTATTTTATTTCATTATTTCATATGCCTTTCTTAAGTTTTTTTCAAGAATAAAAGTCTTTTTTATGTTTCAATATTTCAATTGTCTTTTATTATAATTATTATTATTATTATTATTATTATTATTATCATTATTATTATTATTATAATTATTATTATTATTATTGGTGGGGTTCTAATTTTCGCCATACACCAACTCAAACTTCACATGAATTAACAAGACTTTCAAAAAAAAAGAGAAAAGGGAGAAAAAGAAAATGCTATAGTTATGGTGATTATAATGTCGGTAGTTTTGGTCTGCAAATTTTCAAATTTTTTCTTGAGCAGTTAACGAATTTTGCTTGTGATATTTTATTTTAATCATATTTTTATTTCATATTCTAATTTTTGGTTCTGTATTTCCTTGGGTGCTGATTGTTGTGGTTGATGGACTTAAAATTGTTTTGAATTTCATTTTTCTCTTTTTTTTTTGCGGGTTGGGGGAGTACAAGGTGTATCTAGTATTGTATTACTAGTAGTGACAGTAGCAGCAGCAGCGATCGAGTACAGAAGACAATGTAATGGACCAAACACTCCCCAAAGTTTCAAGCTTTGTACCTACAGTAAAAAAAATACATTATTATTATTATTATTATTATTATTATTATTATTATTATTATTTCACCCAGCTTTACGTTCTGAGTTCAAATTCCGCCGAGGTCTACTTTGCCTTTCATCCTTTCGGGATCGATAAATAAGCACGAGATACGCGCTGGGGTCGCTGTAATCTACTGTCCCCCTCCCCACGAAATCCAGGCCTTGTGCCTATAGCACAAAGGATTGTTGTTGTTGTTATTATTATTATCATTATTATTATTATTATTATTATTATTATTATTATTATTATTATTTCACTCAGCTTTACGTTCTGAGTTCGAATTCCACCGAGGTCGACTTTACCTTTCATCCTTTTGGGGTCGATAGACCAAGTACCAGTTGAGTACTGGGGTCGCTGTGATCTACTGTCCTCCTCCCCACAAAATCCAGGCGTTGTGCCTATAGTACAAAGGAGTGTTGTTGTTGTTATTATTATTATTATTATTATTATTATTATTATTATTATTTCGTCCGTCGCTACGTTCTGAGTTCAAATTCCGCCGAGGCCAACTTTGCGATTCATCCTTTCGGAATCAACAAATTAAGTACCAGTGAAACACTGGGCTCGATGTTATCGACTAGTCTCCTTCCCCCAAATTTCAGGCCTTGTGACTATAGTAGAAAGGATTATTATTATTATTATTATTATTATTATTATTAGTAGTAGTAGTAGCAGTAGTAGTAGTAGTATAGTAGTAGTAGTAATAGCGCGCCGGAGAAAAGATGCTTAGCGGCATATTCCCCGGGTTTAAGTCCTGGGGAAAACCGGAAAAAACACCCCTAATCATCTTTAGAATAATCGTATATAACCATTTATATCGGCCCTTATGTTCCGTTCCTCCAGAAGGAGAGACATAGAGACAGATATACAGACGGTGATCCTTAACCAATATCTGACGACTCCTGGGGCGTCATGAACGCTACGAACTTAATGGCTCATCTTTCCTGATTTTCCCGCGTTTAAATTCCGCTGGGGTTGACTTTGTCTTTTCATCCTTTCGTAGTGGATAAAAAAAAAGGTACTAGCTGATCAATGTAATCGACTGACCCCTTTTCATTCCAAATTGCTTGCTTTTTGCCAAAATTAGAAACTGGTTTTACTTTTCATTTTTAGTAGTGAACCCGAGTCATCAAAAGTGATCAGAGTTTAATTAATTATTAAAAATAGCGGATCCGTTCAAATGAAAATAAATATTAATTATCTCTTTGATTTTGGAAATAGTATCTCTTATACAGCGTAATTTATTTATTTATATGTGTGTGTGTATGTGTATATATAATTAAGTATATAATGTATAAATATATATATGTATATATAAATGTATATATGTATATTTATGTATACGTATATATATATTTATATATATATATGCATATATGTATATATATATGTGTGTGTATGTATATATATAACATTTGTGTGTGTGTGTGTGTATATATATATATGTACAAATGTTACTAAATGTGACTGGGATGTTAGGAAACACCTACATTGCTAGACATAAGAGCTAAATCGCTCTGATGCTGTAGTTAACGCACATGAATGAAGACATATACACTAACAGGAACCATAATGGTCGCAAAAGTGCCGATCGAGAATTCCTAATACTGACGCATCAGTTTCGGCAATTTCCGTTGCCTCATCAGTTAAAACAGCTCGGCTTCTGCTCTTTCCGGATTCGCTTCACCATCAGTGTTTATGCTTCAGTCATCCAAATAATTGGATAATTTAGCGATGCGCTATAGTTTGACGCTTGACAAAAGTAGACAAGTCTTCGACGTTTCGAACCTACGCAATTCGACAGAAAGACATAAGTGAAAAAATGTATCAGGATAAATGGTCCCATATATATGTATGTATGTATGTATGTATGTATGTATGTATGTATGTATGCATGTATGTATGTATGTATGTATGTATGTATGTGTGTATGTATGTGTGTATGTATGTATGTATGTACATATGTATGTATGTATGTATGTATGTATGTATGTATGTATGTATGTATGTATGTATGTACACTCGCACGTACGCGCGCATGCACGCACAGATCAAGAACCGTACACGTCTTCGCCGTGTTATAAAATTATAAATTGCCAATCTTTAGTTTGTCTTCGAAAATGTTGATATTCCCCCAGAATTCTTGCATCCGAGCAATTTGGAAAATATTTCAAGTTTGAGCTTTTAACCTGATATATAATTATTCGATGGCAATTTTCTTTTATTTTCTCCTGTTCCCTTGTTTGTATATTTTCCGTTTTGCTTTTCATCAAAGTACTCTATGTTTCCATAGTTTCTTCTAAATGAAGAATTTTTTTCTAATCAGTAACAATTTTTCCGCCGTCTATTGCACTGCTCCGGGCTATACAGTGTTCTTACGTTTTTTTTTTTTTTTTTTTTTTTGTTTTTGATTGTTTTCCTTTTTCCGTCTGGAGCTCAGAAGATCAAATTTTGCATTAAAATTTAAAATAACATCTGACCTAACTTTGACCTTGAAGAGAAAAATCAAACCCTATGCAAGATTCCACCAATCAAAGAAATTTGATTAGATATATCTGTTGCCTTTACCTTAAAAAAAAAAAAGAATCTACCCCTATGCAAGATTCCAGCTACCTCGGTCCAACCTTGTGGACTTGAATTTTGATCACAAATAACTCTTGCCATCACCTTGAAAAAAACTTACCCCTATACCAGATTTCAGCCACCTAAAATTTGATTATAAATTGCTATTACATTGACCTTGAGAAAAAATCTACCCCTATGAAAGATTTTAACTACCTAGGTACAACATTTTGGCCTTGAAATTTGAACTGTTATTCATAATTGCACCCTTTTTTATTATTTTTCTTGAGCCCTAGGACTCATGCTTGTAATTAGTACCATCTTAATTTCATTGACCCCGAAAGGATGAAAGGCAAAGTCGACCTCGGAAGGATTTGAACTCAAAACGTAAATACAGACGGAATGCGGCAAAGCATTTTCCCCAGCGTGTTGATATAATATTTCTAATGTTTGGCACAAGGCCAGCGATTTTGAGGGGAGGGGAAGTTCATTATATGAACCCGTGTTTGGCTCCTACTCTATTTTATCAATTCCGAAGGAACGGAAGGCACGCTGTCAGATTAGAACTCAGCGCATAAAAAGCCGGACGAAATACCTATTTCTTTACTACTCACAAGGGGCTAAACACAGAGAGGACAAACAAGGACAGATAAACGGATTAAGTCGATTACATCGACCCCAGTGCGTAACTGGTACTTATTTAATCGATCCCGAAATGATGAAAGGCAAAGTAGTCCTAGGCGGAATTTGAACTTAGAACATAGCGGCAGACGAAATACCTATTTATTTACTACTCACAAGGGGCTAAACACAGAGAGGACAAACAAGGACAGACAAACGGATTAAGTCGATTATATAGACCCAAGTGCGTAACTGGTACTTATTTAATCGACCCGAAAGGATGAAAGGCAAAGTCGACCTCGGCGGAATTTGAACTCAGAACATAGCGGCAGACGAAATACCTATTTCTTTACTACCCACAAGGGGCTACACACAGACGGGACAAACACAAGAACAGACAAACGGATTAAGTCGATTATATCGACCCGAGTGCGTAACTGGTACTTATTTAATCGATCCCGAAAGGATGAAAGGCAAAGTCGACCTCGGCGGAATTTGAACTCAGAACGTAACGGCAGACGAAATACCGCTTAGCATATTGTCTGCCGTAGTAACAATTCTGCCAGCTCGCTGCCTTATATCTCTCTTCTATCCACCTCTAAATTCCTTTCAGGTTATTTGTGTTAGATATCATATGACTGATCATCGTATTATTCATTAATCATAATACTTTAACAGGTGTCAACTTGACATCACAGCATTTATCACTGTCTTTTCATTTTTTTTCTCTCTCTCTCTCTCTTTCTCTCTTTACAGGTAAGTGACGTGTTTAACGATTTTCACTCCATTTTCAAAAACGGGGATCACTTAGAGAAATCCATCCATAAAATACTCGAAGACAAATTATTAATAGAAACATCAGGAGACGTAATTATCAAACACTCTTTGACAACTTCTTGCCAAGTGTTGGGATTTTCAGAAAACTAACGGACAAAGCTCTATTAGAAAGGCATTTTAAGGGACATTCTCTAGTAAAAGAATCCAGTCTACCTGTCCTTCTCCAAGACCAAGGTGAGTAACGTTTCTCTCTGTTTCCTCCGTTGCACATGGTTTCACTCAGAGTAGGATGTGTAAATGTACGTGGCTTGGGATCAGCTGGGAAGCAAGGTCACTTGCTCAATTTTTTCAAATGACTTGACATTGATGTGGCAGCCATTAGCGAAACAAGAATTTCTAGAACGAAGGCACACAGCCCCGTTTTTGACGACTCTAAGGTGTACTCCTCTTGTTTTCTGTCGGGATAGGTTGATGATGTGTAGTGGAATGGCAGCGCTTTTTCACGAAAAATTGGGTTTAGAATATAAACAATATTGACAAATATAGACATATCAAATACCTATTTCTTTACTGCCCACAAGGAGGCGCAATGGCCCAGTGGTTAGGGCAGCGGACTCGCGGTTTCGATTCCCAGACCGGGCATTGTGAGTGTTTATTGAGCGAAAACACCTAAAGCTCCACGAAGCTCCGGCAGGGGATGGTGGTGAACCCTGCTGTACTCTTTCACCACAACTTTCTCTCGCACTTTCTTCCTGTTTCTCTTGTACCTGTATTTCAAAGGGCCAGCCTTGTCACATTCTGTGTGTCACGCTGAATCTCCTCGAGAACTACGTTAAGGGTACACGTGTCTGTGGAGTGCTCAGCCACTTGCACGTAAATATCACGAGCAAGCTGTTCCGTTGATCGTATCAGCTGGGACCCTCATCGTCGCAACCGACGGAGTGCTCCTACTACCCACAAGGGGCTAAACACAGAGGGGACGAACAAGGACAGACGAACGGATTAAGTCGATTACATCGATCCCGGTGCGAAACTGATACTTTATTTATCGACCCTGAAAGGATGAAAGGCAAAGCCGACCTCGGCGGAATTTGAACTCAGAACGTAACGACAGACGAAATACCGCTAAGTATTTCGCCCGGCGCGCTAACGTCTCTGCCAGCTCGCCGACATGTCGAATACCATACAACATAGATTATCGTTTGTATTTTACTTGTTTCAGTCATTGGACTGCGGCCATGCTGGGACACTGCTTTGAAGAGATTTAGTCGAATGAATCGGCCTCAATACTTATTTTGCTAATCCTGGTACTTATTCTATCGGTTGTCTTATGCTAAACTGCTAAGTTACGGGGACGTAAACAAACCAGCACTGACCGTTAAGTGATGGTGGGGGACAAACACACATACTCACATATATATATGCACACACACACGATGGGCTTCTTTCAGTTTCCGTCTATCAAATCCTCACCAGGTATTAATCAGCCAGGGGCCTGGCAAAATTACCATGCAGTAGGACCGAACCCGGGCAAAGCTGCCATGCAACCAGTTCTTGATTTATTACATTTATCTCCGCTCTCAAGGATACATCATAATTACCAAATGACAATAAGGTCAGTTGCACGTGAAAAGCGGAGAAAATCTCCAAAGTTTTAAGAATTCTCCAAAATTATCGAGAATTCAATATTCTTGAAGTTATCTCCTTTTCTCATACTAAGCTGCCATCAGTTGCCATTTGATAATTGCAACACCCCTCGACGGGCTTCTTTCAGTTTCCGTCTACTAAATCCACTCACAAAGGCTTTGGCCGGCCCGAGATTATAGTAGAAGACACTTGCCCAAGGTGCTACGCAGTAGGACTGAACCCGGAACCATGTGGTTGGGAAGCAAGCTACTTACCACACAGCCACTCCTATGCCTATACTATATATATATAAAAAGGACCTGAAGGTAATGCTAATGCTACTTCGTAATAATCCTTATATTATTATTATCATTGTTTTATTATTATTATTATTATTATTATTATTATTATTATTATCATCATCATTATTTGATTATTATTATAAATTAGTATTATTATTATTATTATTATTATCATTATTATTATATTTTATCAATTATTATTATATTATCACATCATATTATTATTATTATTATTAGTTATTATTATTATTAGTATTATTATTATTATTATTAGCATCATCATCATTATTTTATTATTATTATATTAATTATTATTATTATATTATCATTATTATTATCATTATTATTATTATTATTATTATTATCATTATTATTATTATATTATTATTATTATTATTATCACATAATCTACGTACATTCGTGCAAATATATGTGTATAAAATAGTGAAGGAGACTAAAGAATATGCTGAAAGAAGCAAGAAAAATCTTGAGAGAAAAATAAAACCTACCAAAATTACACACAAAGCAAGACCAACAAGCATATCATCACTAGCTTCTTTTTTACTTTTTCTATCTCTTTTTAAATTTTTCCGATCAAAAATATTTTGCTGTCTCTATTTTTTCGTATTTCGTTGCTTACTTCTCTATTTTCGTTTCGTTCCGCTTTTTCGTTTGTTTTTTTTCCATTTTATTTTATAGTTTTTACCTTCTTCTCACAACACGGAAACTAAAATCTTATCATATCAACCACACTAACATCAGAGTTTCTTTCTTTTTTTCCTCTTTCTAGTTCCCTCTCTCACTCTCTCTTACCCCCTCTCTTTTTTCTCTCTCTATCTCTCTATCTCTATCTATCTACTTATCTATAAATTTATCTTTCTCTCGATCTAATCTATCACTTTCATATTTTCTCTCTCTCTCTCTCTCTCTCCTATCTATCTATCTATCTATCTATCTATCTATCTATCTATCTATCTATCTATCAATTTCTCTATCTTTCTCTCGGTCTAATCTATCTCTTTCACATTTTCTCTCTCTCTCTCTCTCTCTCTCTCTCTCTATCTATCTATCTATCTATCTATCTATCTATCTATCTATCTATCTATCTATCTATCTATCTATCTATCTATCTATCAATCAATTTATCTATCTCTCGATCTAATCTCTTCCACATTTTTCTCTCAACAAATCCTCTCAATCTCTCCACTCAATCTCTCTCTCTCTCTCACCTCTCTCTCTCTCTCTCTCTCTCTCTATCTATCTATCTATCTATCTATCTATCTTTCCCTCGATCCATCTATCCATATATCCCGCTCTTTCTCCTTCCCTATCTCTTTCACATTTTATAATTCTCTCTCCCTCCTTTTTTCTCACTTTATCTCCGCGTCATATTTACTGTCTCTCCCTTCTTCCTCAATACCTTTTCCTCACTGTCTCTCTTTCTCACCCTCCTTGCCTCCCTCTTCTCAGCACTCTCTCTCCCTCTCTCCAACAACACCCAAACACACTCTTTCTCTCGCCTCTTCAAAAACACACTCTCTCCCCCTCTCCAATAACACATACGCACTTTCTATCTTTCTTCTCTCCAACAACATACACTCTCTCTCTCTCCCCTTTTCTAACAACTCATTCTCTCTTTCTCTCTCTCTCTCTCTTTCTCTTCTTCTTCTTCTCTGATCCTTTTTTTGTGTCTCTTACTGACTTCCTCTTTCTCATTTCCCGTTCCGCTCTCATACTAACTCTCTCTCTCTCTCTCTCTCTCATTCTCTATGTCTTTATGTTTCTCTCTACCCCATCTCTCTCATCCTCTTTGCGTCTCTCACTAACTTCCCCTCTCTTTCTCATCCTCCATCCACTTCCATACTAGCTCCCTCTCTCTCTCTCTCTCTCTCTCTCTTTCTCACCCTTTCTCACTCTCTCTCTCTCTCTAACTCTCGTTCTCATCCTGTATAGCTTTCTTACTATTTCTCTCTTCCCTCTCAATCTCACTCCCACTCACATACTGACTCTTCCTGTAGCTCTCTCCCTCTCTTTCACCCTCTCTCTCTCTCTTTTTCAATCTATTTCTCTGTCTTTCTCTTCCTTTTCTTCTCTCTCTCTCTCTCCTTCCTCTTCTGGAATATTCTCTTCTTTCCTCCACAGCAGCTGTTATTGAGAGGCTCCTCCTTACTCAAAATATCCAATACCATTTTGGTGCTAAAAAAAAAAAGCATATTTTATACACACACATACACACAAACACACACATGTATACACACAAACACACACATGGACACATACACACACATACATACACAAAAGCGTACCTATATGTACATACCACATACACATGCATACGCGAATATGTTTATGAAAATATGAATATTTGCCGTACTCTGTCTCTGTCTGTGTGTGTGTGTGTGTGTGTGTGTGTGTGTGAATGGTGTATGCATGTGAATATGTGTATGTGAATGTATGTGTATGAATGTGTGTGTGTGTGTGTGTGGAAGTGACTGTTTACATATATCTTCAACAGAGGCAACATTTACTGGAAAAAAAAGGAGTCGATTCCATAGTGGAATCTAAGTATTATATCAGGCGGAAATTCAAAGCAAATGGGAGTTCGAAGTTTCACTAGCACCACCTGATTAGCCGTTGCTAGCGATACTTCGAAATCAGAGACATTTTGCACTTCTGCCTAATAAAACGTGTCAGTAATGTATAAATGTTTATATGTACAGACGATACATAATGATATATAGTTAAATATTATTAAATGTACAAATTACATGATTTTGAGACATAATTACATAATCTAAATAAATCAAGTTTAAATTAGTTTAAAAGACGTGCTTACCCTAATCGTCAGGAATATTGCCTTTCACAGTCGTGTAATAAATACATTTAATCATGTTTTTCTTAATGAAACAGCCGTTGAACACAAAGTATGAACTATTTAGAGAATTTACGCTTTACTGCTTTTATTTTGAACATGTACGCGCACGCATGTGTGTGTGTGTGTTTGAGTGTGTGTATATGTGTGTGTTAGTGTGTGTGTGTGCGTGTGTGTGTGTGTGCGTATGTGTCTGTGAGTGTTTGTGTGTGTTTATATGTATGTGTGCCTGAGTGTACGTGTGCGTATTTGTGTGTGTGAGCGTGTGAGCGTGTGTGTGAGTATGTATGTATGTGTGTGTATGTATGCGTGTTGTGTGTGTGCGTGAGTGTGTGCGCGTGAGTATGTGTATGTGTGTGTATATGTGTGTGTGAGTGTCTCTGTGATTGTGAGTGTGTGTGTACGTGTATGTGAAAGACTGTCGAGTAAATCGATCGGTTGTGAAGTGGTGGAAGAGACAAACATACGCACACTTGCATGAGTTACCACATTTTCCGTCTGCCAAATTTATTTACGTGGCATGAATCAACCCGCGGCTAAAGTAGAAGATACTCGCCCAATGTGCCCTGCAGCAGGACGGAACACGAAACCCCAAGTTTGGAAAGCGAACTTCTCAACCACACCGCTATATCTGCGCCTGCATATATTTCGATGGAACTCACAAAAATATTTATAACGTGCGATTTACTTTAATGCTTTATAATTTTGTAAATTTTATCATTTTTTAAAATTCTGATTTTGCAATGATGCGGCAGAAAGACCTCCAACATTTTGCCTGGCCATTGCTGTGATGCCAGACCAGCACACAAATACGCAGGGATGCACACACACACACACACAACATAAATACAGGATCACACATACACACGCGCGCACACATAAACACACGCACACACATGTACACACACACGTACTCACACACACATACACACACCACACGTATACACATGCGTACCCACACATACATACACACACGTACACAAATATGGATTCGTTATTTCTAACAGGTCGAAACAGTATTATACCAGTCTCTCTCTCTTCTCTCTCTCTCTCTCTCTCTCTCTCTCTCTCCATCTATCTATTTCTTCCTACTCTTACTGCTCCCTCTCACTTTCTTTCTCCCCATCTCTTACTCTCTCACTCTGTTTTCTCTCTCTCTCTCTCTCTGTCTTCTCTTTCTCTTCCATTCCCTTTCTCTCTTTCCCCGCTCTCTCTCCTTCACTCTCTCCCCTCTCTTTCTCTCCCTCACTCACTCTTTCCCTCTCTCTTCCGACATGCAACAATCGAAGATTAATAGTGTAACAAGAGACGATGGCTGCAGTGAGAGAGAGAGAGGGCGGGTGGGCGGGGATGAAACTGCGAAGTAACAAGAGAGCAAAGTTGCAGCAAAAGAGTGCAGCAAAGAACCACCCCCCAAAAAATCCCAAAATGCCAACATATCAGATTGCAACTTGAAATTTTATCAGAATAGGAGGGAAGAGGTGTTGGGGCTTAGTGGGGTGGGGGTGAAAGTGACGTCCTGAAATTTTAGAGAAATTTCAATTCCCTCGGTGACAAATTGGGATTTAAAGAACCTTCGGTTTTTTGGGGTTTTATTTTTATACTGGATTCTCCTCTCCCTTCTTCCTCTTCCATCTCTTCTTACGGTTTGTCTTCATCGTCATCTTTATCAGCATCATTACCGTTGCAGTCATCATCATCATCGTCATTATCAGCATCCTTACCATCATTATCATCACTATCATCATTATTTTGATTTTTATCGTCATCATCGTTGTCATTTTCATATCATCGTCATCGTCATTGTCATCATCATCATCATTGTCATCACCATTATCATCATCACTAATTTTTATCGTCATCATGTTTGTCATCATTATCATCATTTTCATCTCATCATCAATGTCATCACCATTAGCATCATCTTCATTGTGATTTTTATCGTCAACTTTATCATCATCATCATCATCATCGTCATCCTTTTTGAAAGCCTCGGCATTACTGGACCACTATCCCTACAACAACAACAATAATAATAATAGTACTAGTAGTAGTAGTAGTAGTAGTAGTAGTAGTAGTAATAATAATAATAATAATAATAATAATAAATCAATACCAGCAGATGACAACGTGTCTCTAAAAGAAATGGAGAAACTTTCAAAATACAAAGACCTGGAAATAGAGGTAACCAGAATGTGGAATCTAAAAACAGAAACAATTCCTATCATAGTAGGTGCATTAGGCATGATAAAAAACTATTCAGACAAATACATAACAAAAACACCAGGACTTACAAACACATATAACATACAGAAAATTGCACTATTAGGAACTGCACACATCCCACGCAGAACACTTTCCATACAATAACCATCAGATTATCACAACAAATCACAGCACATACCCAAGGCACACAGAGCTGCGCTCGGTAGTTAAATGAAAGCACGTTATAAAAATAAAACTACTGAATGATAATAATAATAATAATAATAATAATAATGATAATAATAATAATAATGATGATGATGATATAATAACATCGGAAAATACCTTAGGAATGAGAACCCAGGTTCGAAATTTCCCCAGGACACCTGATGAAGGATGGAGGGTATATCGGCCGAAACGTTGGGTTAACAACCAACAAGATGAGAACAAATATCCATCAAATGTAAATAATATAAATAATGTACAAGCACGTAAGTACAGATAGATAGATAGATAGATAGATAGATAGATAGATAGATAGATAGATAGCAAATGGATAGACAGACAGACAGACAGACAGACAGACAGACAGATAGGTAGGTGTGTATATATATGTATAATCTCGTGACGGTTTTAAAATCTTTTTAAAAGCAGATGCCAAAACACCGAAAAAAAGCAAATACGAATTGGGAATAAAAATCATTAAAAAATTACAAATGCCAATGAAAAATCAATATAATTCGTGGAATATTACGCATGTTTGTGTCTGGAGATGGTGGGAAAATAATCATACAGAAGTGTGTGCGCCTGTGAGT
>NW_021834467.1:30000-42500 GCF_006345805.1 Octopus sinensis
TTACATTGACACAACGAGCAACTTTGGTGCTACAACAATGATAATGAAAGAACAACGGTGTATTTTGCTTTGTCTTTGGTCTTCTGCTGTAACCTTGTATCGCTTACTTCTCGGAATTTTCGACTGAGATTCCGATGAGCATTATAAACCTGTTTTGAGAATTTGTACTTTATGGGAAGTCTTAATGCAATCTTTATATATAAAAGTGAAGTTGTGTGCCTGTCTCCTACGATTTAGATTCCTAACTACTCCCACATTTTGCGGTGCAGTTTAAACCAAACCGGGTATCTTATAGTCGTGATTCATATCGAGCCCTTCTGGGTATTACGCGCGTCTACGATGAGTGAGTCTACGATTTTTAAAATATTTACCATCATTTTTTTCATTTTAATGCATTTTTCACTATTATATAAGGGAAGTAACTCTCTAAAAATGTCTACGATGAGTCAATGATTTTTTTTTTAAATTACCATCATTTGGGGCTATAACTCTCTAAAAATGCTTATGTAGTTATTTCCCTTACAAACCCGAGCAACGCCGGGCGATACTACTAGTTAATTTATAATATGATTATTCTTGACGACTATCGATGATTTCTCAGTTGTTTCATGTAGGTGAGGGATTGATGCTATCTTTTCACTCGCCTCGGAGTTTTTTCTAAGGTCCCTGAATAAGGGTTGTTTAAGGATGTTGAACGAACCACCCATGTTTCCAGAGGTGAATTATCCAAACGTCTAAGAATTCCTTTCAACACATGGCTATGATGCTCCCCCACTACTTCTGCTCGTGACCAGAGATGCACATATCGTCAGCCACCAAGGGACATGGTCAACTGATTAAGGTCAAACAACTGACAAGCAAATCTGTGGTATTGAGCAGAATATTTGCTGTAGCCCATCTTTAATACCAAAACAAAACAATGTACATGATAACACTTGCAATCAGTTAAGATCAGAAGCCATGAGCGCCACTGCCTGGTACTGCATCAGGGCATATTATTATTATTATTATTATTATTATTATTATTATTATTATTATTATTATTATTATTTATTATTACTATTATCATTATTATTATTATCATCATTATTATTATTTTTATTATTATTATTTATTATTATTATTATTATTATTCAGTAGTTTTATTTTTATAACGTGCTTTCACTTCACTACCGAGCGCAACTTTGAGTGCCTTGGGTATGTGCTGTGGTTTGACTTGATGCTCTTATTTTTACTGTATTGAAAGTGTTTTGCGTAGGATGTGTGCAGTGCCCATTAGTGCAATTTTCTGTATGTTATATATTTTTATCATTATTATTATTATTATTTTTACTTAAAGGCATGCGCGCGCACACACACACATACACACACCCTCTTCTTCCTTGTCTGTCAACACTAATGAATGAAATTACAAAATGACAATCAGACCGAGAGAAGAGAGAAAAAGAAAAACAAATAAATGTTAACATCAGTAACGAAATGCTGAAGTGAAAGTTCGTGAAAATGTGTGTGTGTGGTGTCTGTCTGTCTGTCCGTCTGTCTGCGTGTCAGTGGCTCCCTCTATGTATGTGTGTAAGGGACGATAAACGTGTTTAGTTTAGGTTTATTAGGTTTATGGTTACGGAAATAGCGTGAGGGGTAGTTCTCGGAGATGGGGGGGTGGGGCGTCGGGTCGTTGGGAGTTTGGGTTCATTTGGGAGGGCAGGGGAAGTGTAGCAGGAAGAGATGGTGGAGGTGGTGGGAGGGTGTATTGTAGGATGTTTATATTAAGATAGGGGGCTAGTGTGAGTTCGAGCAATACTGATTGATATACAATAATAATTATTCAGGGGTTGACGTTTGACTGAGGCCATTGTTGTTGTTGTTGCTGCTGCTGCTGCTGCTGTCGTTGTTGTTGTTGCTGATGTTGTATATATATATGTGTGTGTGTGTGAGTGTGTGTATGTGTGTATGTATGTATTTGTATGCATGTATGCATATATATATATATATATATATATATATATGTATATATATACCGGAGTAAACACATAAAAGTGAAACAAGGTGGAAAAAAGAGTACTAAAATACCAAAGGTAGAGTAATATGCTTTATTTAAAAGCAGCAGAAATTTAACAAAAGCTGTTACTCGGAGTTTCACGTTCCCGATCCTCTGTCCGACGAACGGAAACGTGAAACTCCGAGTAACAGCTGTTGTTACATTTCTGCTGCTGTTAAATAAAGTTTATATATATGTGTGTGTGTGTGTATGTATGTATTTGTATGCATGTATATGTATGTATTCGTATGTATGTATATATATATATATATATATATATATATATATATATATATGTAGTGTTGTGTATTTGTATATATATATATGTATGTGTGTGTGTATTTGTATATATATATATGTATGTGTGTGTGTATTTGTATATATATATATGTATGTGTGTGTATTTGTATATATATATGTATGTGTGTGTGTATTTGTATATATTATATGTATGTGTGTGTATTTGTATATATATGTATTTGTGTGTATTTGTATATATATATGTATATATATATATAATTTATATATATATCTTATGTGTGTGTGTATTTGTATATATATATATGTATGTTGTGTTATTTGATATATATATGTATGTGTGTGTATTTGTATATATATATGTATGTGTGTGTGTATTTGTTATATATATATGTATGTGTGTGTATTTGTATATATATTATATATATATATATATTTATATTATATATGTATGTGTGTGTGTATTTGTATATATATATATGTATGTGTGTGTATTTGTATATATATATGTATGTGTGTGTGTATTTGTATATATATATATGTATGTGTGTGTATTTGTATATATATATGTATGTGTGTGTATTTGTATATATATGTATATATATATATATATTTATATATATATATGTATGTGTGTGTGTATTTGTATATATATATATGTATGTGTGTGTATTTGTATATATATATGTATGTGTGTGTGTATTTGTATATATATATATGTATGTGTGTGTATTTGTATATATATATGTATGTGTGTGTATTTGTAATATATGTATATATATATATATATTTATATATATATAATGTATGTGTGTGTGTTTTGTATATATATATATGTGTATGTGTGTGTATTTGTATATATATATGTATGTGTGTGTGTATTTGTATATATATATATGTATGTGTGTGTATTTGTATATATATATGTATGTGTGTGTATTTGTATATATATGTATATATATATTTATATATATATATATATGTATGTATGTATGTATGTATGTATGTATGTATATACACAGAGAGAGCAGAGATACACCCTACTAACACTAAATACAGTTTCTCCCTGGAAACAGTCCAAACATATTTATTTTAATCCCAGAAATTATCTGGGCTGAAGAATTCACACATCTAAGAACGTAGCAGCAATAGTCATGGGGGTGGCGGTGCTGCTGCTACTGCTTCCACCGCTGCTACTACTACTATTACGGGTCGAGGTGGTGGAGCTGCTGTTTTTGTTGTTGTTGGTAATGGTGGTGGTGGTGGTGGTGGTGGTGGTGGTGGTGGTGGTGGTGGTGGTGGTGGTGGTGGTGGTGGTGATGACTTTCGCATTAATGTTAGTCGGTGGTGGTTTTGGGGCGGTGATGGTTGTTGTTGTTGATGCGGTGGTGTTGGTAGTGGTCGTGTTGGTGATGTTGGTAGCGGTAGTTGTTAGTGGTATTGTTGCTGGTGGAGGTAGTGTTGTTTGCAGTTGTTGCGGTGGTTGTAGTAGTGGTAATGGTGGTGCTGGTGTTGATTGTATTATTGTTGTTGTTGTTGTTGTTGTTGGTGGTGGTGGTGGTTGGTGGTGGTGGTGGTGGTGGTGGTGGTGGTGGTGGTGGTGGTTACCACGGCTGTAGTCATGATTGTGGTGGTGGTGATGTTGGATGTAGTAGCGGTAATGGTGGCATTATTATTGATGGTGATAGTGGTGGTAGTGGTTGTGAGGGTAGTTGTTAGTGGTGATGACAGTATGGGAAGTAGTTTTGTGTGGTGGTTGTGTAGCAGTTGATGAGGATGAGAATGATAATGATGGTAGTAGTAGCAGTAGAAGTAGTAGTAGTAGTAGTAGTAGTAGTAGTAATAGCAGCAGCAGCAGCGGCAGCAGCAGTAGTAGTAGTAGTAGTAGTAGCAGTGGTGGTGGTGGTGGTGGTGGTTGTGGCGGTAGTAATAGTAGCAGAAGTGGTATGATGGTTGTAAGTAGTACTAGTTGTGGTGGTGGTGGTTATAGTAAGTAGGTGGGTGATCCTAACTGCCCCATCACCAATGACAACATATATCCGCGGTCCTACATGGGGTATAAAATCAGAGCCTTGACACATCTTGTGTCCCGCTGAATCTCCCTTAGAACTTACGTGAAGGGTACGCGTGTCTTGCAGAGTTGCTTAGCCACTTGAACGTTAATTTCGCGAGCAAACTGTTCCGTTGACAGGATCAACAAGAATACTCATCGTCATAACTGACTGAGTGCTCAGTTATTAATATGCACGTGTGTATATCGTTACCCACTACACACATTTTTTTCTGTGTCCTTTCTGTAGAAGAGCGTAGGCTCGAAACGTTAAAGACTTTTTCTATTCCTCAGCGTTATACTAATACATCTGTTTGCTTTGTACACCACCTGTCTTCGTCTTTTGTTTTTTTCGTAAACTCTCCCCATATATATATATATATATATAATATATATATGATATGCGAGTATGTGTATGGGTTTGTTTCGTGTATATGCGTGAGTGTATGTCTGTGTATATGTATGTGCGTGCGTGCGTGATGTTACCCCATACCGCTTATCGATGTAATGTATAAGCGATTTGCAATTAATTACAACCGATTTACCAGCAGGTTAGCGTAACCGAGCTTTGTTTAACGCGATCACTGATGTTATTATCACGCTACCACTACCACAACCACCACCATCATCACCATCCTCATCATCAGCTGCATCGTTACATCAGTGCACTATAATTATCAGCAGCAGCAGCTTGATTGTCAACAGAATCACATCATATTCATCATAGTCATCATCCAGCATTATCATTGACACCACGAAACGAAATATTGGGAACCTAAAAATAAAAGAAGCCATCAACATTAGCAATACCAAATCACGTATTCACAACAGAATTGAGCAGCACACGGCTGATTGGCTATTATAACAATGCTACCCTGCGCGAGCAAAGCAATCTTCCATAAATACGTATAACATACGCACACACTACAGAAAAGAAATATTTTTCATAATACAAGATCTCCGAAAAATTTCCTGAAGAATGAGACTTCACTTTGGCACATTGAAGTACACGATAAAAGTACGAACAATCACTTAACCTAATTTCTTATAACCAGTATTGTTTTGAATTCTCAGAAAAAAGCAATTAAAACTTTAATATCTGTGTGTATGTGTGTATATATGTGTGTATGTGCGAAGGAGGATGGCTCAGTGGTTAGAGCGTCGAGCTTAAGATCGTGAGGTTGTGAGCTCGAATCCCGTACCGGGCTGCGTGCTGTGTTCTTGAGCAAGACACTTTATTTCACGTTGCTCCAGTTTACTCAGCTGTAGAAATGAGTGGCGATGCCACAGGTGCCAAGCTGTATCGGCCCCTTTGTGTTTCCCTTGGATAACACTGGTGGCATAGAGTGGGGAGGCCGGTATGCATGGGCGACTGTTGGTCTTCCATAAACAACTTTGCCCGGACTAAAGGCGGTGCTCCAGCATGGCCACAGTCAAATGACTGAAACAAGTAGAAGAGTAAAAGAGAGTCTCTTACAGCTGTTTCTAGAATAGTCAAACTTATGGATCATGGTATTGAATAAGGATTCCATAGGCTGAGTATTTCGTCATCAGAGAGGGAGAAGTCAGAGAGATGGAAAAGCGAGAGAAATGTATTTCAGTTTGTCGAGAATGAGGGGAGGGTCGGAGTAAGATGGGGATGCGTTGAATAGATCCTATTTCTTTACTACCCACAAGGGGCTAAACACAGAGGGAGCAAACAAGGACAGACAAACGGATTAAGTCGATTATATCGACCCCAGTGCGTAACTGATACTTCATTCATCGACTCCGAAAGGATGAAAGGCAAAATCGACCTCGGCGGAATTTGAACTCAGAACGTCGTGGCAGACGAAATACCTATTTCTTTATTACCCACAAGGGGCTAAACACAGAGGGGACAAACAAGGACACACATAGGTATTAAGTCGATTACATCGACCCCAGTGCGTAACTGGTACTTAATTTATCGACCCCGAAAGGATGAAAGGCAAAGTCGACCTCGGCGGAATTTGAACTCACAACGTAACGCAGACGAAATACCGCTAAGCATTTCGCCCGGCGTGCTAGCGATTCTGCCAGCTCGCCATGATCAGATGAACAATACTGTTATAGGCAATGTCCCTTTAACAGCTGAGAATGAGAATGTTCGATGGTAATTCATGGCGAGGAATAGTAGAAGTTCCATTTTTGAATACATACATACATACATACAGCAGGCATATATACAACAGGCTTCTTTCAGTTTCCCTCTACCAAATCCACTCACAAGGCTTGAGTCGGACCGCCGCTATAGCAGAAGACACTTGCCCAAGGTACTACGCAGTGGGACTGAACCCGGAACCATGTGGTTGGGAAGTAATCTTCTTACCACGCAGTCACACCTATATACACGTCTGTCTGTGTGTGTGTGTGTTTGTATGCATACGCACATAAATAAGTGTAGTGTGTGTGTGTGTATACATACGTGTATTTATGCATATATTTGCATATATACATGTATATGACTGCACATTTATGCATATACACTCATACGCAACGTACTTCCCCATCTAATACGATCGCTAATTAAACAATGAAATGTTTCCTCCATATTCGATTGGTAAATCTGTGCAATTATACCATATTTTATTTTTCCGTATTTGTGTGTATATATGTCTGCATATAATTATACATAATTGTGTGTATGTGTTAACGTGTGTGTATGTGCCTGTGTAATTACGAATGCATGCATGAGTGTATGTATGTATATATATATATGTATGTATGTATGTATGTATGTATGTACGTATATATGTATGTATTAGGCATTGTATGTATATGTATGTGTGTTTGCTCTTATATGTGTAAGTGTGTATGGCTATGGGTGTACATATCTTGTGTATGTATATATGTTTGTATGTGTGTGTGTAATAATGCATGGGCAAATAACTATATCTATCTCTCTATATATATATAACGTTCAGGTATATATATATATATATATATATATGTCTATGAATGTGTATGTATATATATATACACACACTTTAGTGTGTATGTGCATGTGTATGTTTATATATATAAATATATAGATAGATAGATAGATATATAGAAATATATATATATGTATTTATATAGATAGATATAAATATATACATATATATATATATAAATATATATATTTGAGTGTGTGTGTGTCTGCATGTATACACACACACATAGTATAGTATGATATTTATGTATGTATGTATATGCATTTATGAGCGCGTCTAAATGATTGTGTGTATGTACGCCTGCGTGTGCGTTAGAGAAAGAATAAGGGCTTTCGGTACGAATTGTGAAGTGATGTAGCATTGCATGGTTAGAGAAGAGAAGCGAATTGGAGGGGGGCGGGCGAAAACGGGGAAAAGCATGGGAAGTATTATGAGGAGGGGGTCACAAAGGAGTTGATCGTACGATGGTTCGGTGAGGAGGTGTGGGGGTAACTGGAAATATATTGGGGGTGGAGTGGTTGGCAGGGGGTACGTATATCTCTGATTGTGCATGAATTTCTAGATATTTGTGTGTGTATGTATATGTGTGTATGTATGCTTTTATGTATATCTATATGAATATACACGCACGAATGTATATGTGCATGTGTGTGTATATATATATATATATACATGCATGAATGTATGTATATGCGTGTATTTATATATATATATATATATATATATGTGTGTGTGTGTGTCCATATATGAGCATATATATGTTTATATACATAGGTACTGTATGTACATGTGCATATATGTGTGTGTGTGTGTGTGTACTTGTGAATGTGTGTGTGTACAACTCTATAATGCCTGAATGTATATATTTTATATATATATATATATATATATATATATATATATACATGTACATGTGTGTATATATATGTATATATGTGTATGTATATATATATGCCCATGTGTATGTAGAAGTATATATACATGTGTGTATATATTTGCATGTGTATGTATATATATATACATGTGTGTATGTATTTGCAAGTGCGTGCATATATGTATGTATGTATATATGTATGTATGTACGCGTGTGCGTGATGTTACCCCATGCCGCTTATCGATGTAATGTGTAAGCGATTTGCAATTAATTACAACCGATTTACAGCAGGTTAGCGTAACCGAGCTTTGTTTTACACGATCACTGCTGTTATTATCACTACTACTACTAATAATAATAATAATAATAATAATAATAATAATAATAATGATGATGATGATGATGATGATGATGATGATACTACTGCTACTGCTACTATCATTACCACTACCATCTTCAATGTCATTGTCGTCATCTCCATCATCGTCACCATTGTCATCATCTTGAACGTTGTCATTATCGCCAGCTTCCTCATCATCATCATCATCATCGTACTATAATTACCAGCAGCAGCAGCAGCTTGATTGTCAACGGTGTCACATCATATTCATTACAGTCATCATCCATCATCATCATCACCATCATCATCATCATCATCATCATCATCGTCATTGTCGTCATCAGCATTATTTTCATCAGCTTCATCATTATCGTCATTATCGCCTTCGTCAACACCATCATCGTCATCATCATCGTCAGCGTCGTCGTCATCATCATCATCATCATCATCATCATCATCATCGTCATTGTCATCATCATCGTCATCAGCATTATTTTCATCAGCTTCATCATTATCGTCATTATCGCCTTCGTCAACACCACCATCGTCATCATCGTCATCATCATCATTATCATCATCATCATCGTCATTATCATCATCATCGTTGTCACCGTTGCAGTCATTATCGTCGCCGTCGTCATCATCACCATTAACACCGTTGTCATTATTATCCTCAATATTCTCCCCAATCACCATCATCGCCCTCCTCATCATCATCGTGATCAGAGGTGCACATATCGTCAGCCACTAAGGGACATGCTCAACTTGTTAAGGTCAAACAACTGACAAGCAAATCTGGTATTGAGCAGAATCTTTGCTGTAACCCTTCTTTTATACCAAGACTAAACAATGTACATGATAACACTTGCAATCAGTTAAGATCAGAAGCCATGAGAGCCACTGCCTGGTACTGCATCAGGGCATTTATTATTATTATTATTATTATTATTATATGTTTGACTTTTGCTATATATTTGTACAAGTTGGCTCCAAGTCTCACCCAGAGACCTCAAGAGACAACAGGCTGGAAGTTCATGTTGTTGTTATGCCTAGTGTGCCATATATTTGGGGGCTTTTTTGGGTGTTGTACTAGTGATTGATTGATTGATTGATTCTAGCTTCAGCTCACGAGCTGTGGCCATGCTAGGGCACTAAAAAAAAAAAAAAGAAAGAAAAAAACGAAAATAATGACAGCTGCAACATTATTATTATTATTATTATTATTATTATTATTAATTATTATTAAGGCAGCGAGCTGGTAGAATCGTGAGCACCGCGACCGAAGGGCTTCGCGGTATTTCGTCCGTCGGATTTAAAATGCCAGCGAGGCCGTCTTGCCCTTTCATCATTTCGAGTTCGATAAAAATAAATACCAGTTGAACACAGGGCTCGATGTAACCGATTTACCCCTCGCCCAAAATTTCATGCCTTGTACTTTTAGTAGAAAATACTGATCGATAAATTAAGTACCAGTGAAACACTGGAGTCAATGTAATCAACTATTCCTCTCCGCCAAATTTCAGGCCTTGTGCCTATAGTAGAAAGTATTATTATTATTATTATCATTATTATTATTATTATTATTATTATTATTATTTACTTTTAATCTGCATGTTTGTTACAGTCACTTGCCGAGACACACCTAGCCTTCCTCGAGCGAGTGAAGGATAAGAGCTATTGCAGTATGACTGAAAGCTTGGAGGGTGGAGAGTAGCTGAAGCAGGAGCTAAATATTTTCATGCAATACAACACAACACATTTAAAAGGATGAAATTTTTCTAAGAATGTGGGAATTACTTGTCAGCACAATCTTTTGTATTTCTCTGAGATATGGTTCTCCTGGGATCCTTATTTAAATGTTTTTAGCATCCGTTTTTTATCACACCTAGGGCATCCACAATAACAGGAACATTATTTTTATTATTATTATTATTATTATTATTATTATTATTATTATTATTATTCAACACTTGATAATTTGAAGCGAATTTCTACTGAATCTCTTGCTATACTTCCGTGTTGCTGCGATGTGTGCAGCATTATATGTTCTTTTTTGTTGTTGTATTGTATCGGTTTTCTTCTCCGTTGAGGTGTGGTGCATTCTTTTGTTATATTACTGATTGTATAGAGAGTTGAGTGTGTAATGCGTTGGTTAATATGATTGCTGGTGGAAGTTTATTTTACTGGATAGTTACTGTATAGAGTGTCTTGTGTTTGTGGGTTATTTTGTTTAGGTTGTATTATTGAATTGATAGTGTCTTGTGTAGGATGTGTGCTGTTCCTAGCAGGGCTATTTTTAGATAGTATGTAGTGTTGAGGATCTAGATGTAGCTTATACGTTTTTGTTCATGTTTTTTATCATGCCCAATGCTCTAATTATTATTGATATTATTAGAATAATTATTATTATTGAGTGAGAGAGTAGCACAATTTCATCAAAGTGACACTGGGGTAAAATATACGAAGTCCAGTATAACCATCGTGACTACCCGTCTGATAAGGGTACACCAGGCACATGCATCACAAACATATGTGCGTGGCTTGGTGATCTCATATCAAGATAAACAGCGCATGCCCTTGCAGGAGGGGCCCAGTTAGAATTTTCTTCAGGTCGTATAGCCCGTCCGGCTCAAAAGGTCCCTGAATAAGGGTTGTTTAAGGATGCTGAACGATACACCTATGTTTCCAAAGGAGAATCATTCAAACCCCAAAGAATTCCTGTCAACACATGGCTATGATGCTCCCCCACTACTTCTGCATGTGATCAGAGATGCACATAAGTGTCAATCAAATTAGTACCTGTCGAATACAGGGGCCAATGTATTCGACTTGCTCCCCAACCCTACAAACAAATGAAAATTGCTGGATTTTCGTGTCAAAATTTGAAAAAGAATTTTTCTTATTCTTTCATTATATGTAAACCCCAACATTTTATGTTTGCTTTTGCATTGTCCTGTTGGTGGAAAATAAATGAAATCATTATAATCATTAAGATAGCGAGCTGGCAGAATCGGTAGCACGCTGGGCAAAATGATTAACGGTATTTCGTCCATCTTTACGATCTGAGTTCAAATTTCGCCGAGGTCGACTTTGCCTTTCATCCTTTCGGGGTCGATAAGTTAAGTACCAGTTACGCCCTGGGGTCGATGTAATCAACTTAATACCTATGTCTGTCCTTGTTTGTCCCCTCTGTATTTAGCCCCTTGTGGGTAGTAAAGAAATAGGTATTGTGTCCATCTTTACGATCTGAGTTCAAATTCCGCCGAGGTCGACTTTGCCTTTCATCCTTTCGGGGTCGATAAATTAAGTACCAGTTACGCACTAGGGTCGATATAATCGACTTAATCCGTCTGTCTGTCCTTGTTTGTCTCCTCTGTGTTTAGCCCCTTGTGGGTAGTAAAGAAATAGGTATTGTGTCCATCTTTATGATCTGAGTTCAAATTCCGCCGAGGTCGACTCTGCCTTTCATCCTTTCGGGCCCGATAAAATAAGTACCAATTACGCACTGGGGTCTTAATCCGTTTGTCTGTCCTTGTTTGTCCTCTCTGTGTTTAGCCCCTTGTGGGTAGTAAAGAAATAGGTATTGTGTCCATCTTTACGATCTGAGTTCAAATTTCGCCGAGGTCGACTCTGCCTTTCATCCTTTCGGGGCCGATAAAAATAAGTACCAGTCGAACACCGGGGTCGATGTAATCGACTTAACCCCTCCCCCAAAACTGCTGCCCTTGTGCCAAAATTTGAAATCCTTATTATTGTTATTTTTTTTCTTCTTTCAAATTTGCTTCCATTTCTTGCCGAGTGTCTTCCCGACTCCTAGGGCAAAGAAACTCATAGTATACATTGGTAGGCCATTAAACCAAACTCAATAGTTCGTTAATTTTTTTTTTTCTTTTTTAAGGTTAAATTAAAATTATTATCATTATTATTATTATTGTTGTTGTTGTTGTTGTTGTTGTTTTTATTGTTTTCACCATCATCTTGATACA
>NW_021834467.1:47500-58809 GCF_006345805.1 Octopus sinensis
TACATCTCGATTTTTCTAGCGGTTCGACAAACGAAACCGATAGAATAAGTCCTAGGTTTAAAACAAATACGACCAACTCCACTATTATTGCCATCACCATCACCACCACCACCACCACCACCATCGCCACCACCACCACCATAGCCATCACCACCATCACCATCACCATCACCACAACCATCAACATCATGACTTCCACATATAGTAGTGCTTGGTAAAAACACTACTCTCACCACCACCAAAACCGCTACCACCCCCACCACTAACACACAGTAACAACTACAACCATCACTACCACCACTATACATCGGTTATACCATCGTCACCACCATCATCCGGCATTCACAACCACCACCATCACCTCCACCACAAGCCGATAACAACCATTACCATCACTACCACTGCCAACACCACCACTACCAATACCTCCACCACCACCACCATCACCATCACGACTACCACCTACACAATCCAGTAACACCCACTACCAGCACCAATAGTACTACCACTACCACCCATCGACAGCATCACCACCACCACTACCACCACCACCACCACCATCACCGTCAGTTCACCTGGAACAATTAAAAACATCAAAAGCGACAGCCGACAAGTTTTGAAGATAGAAACGTCACCCCCCACTTCCAACACACACACACTCTCTCTCTCTCTCTCTCATTCTCTCTCTCTCTCTCTCTCTCTCTCTCTCTCTCTCTCTCTCTCTCTCTCTTACACACACACACACACATAAATTTAGACAAATGGTGTAAAACAGCTGGTCAATACGTCGAGAATATTTTCAACATCTGCTAAAAGTCAGTGGAAAATTCTGGGTATTAAAAGAGTATTATCAGGGTAGATAAAGGGTAGACAAAATATTTTGCGATTCTGTTCTGATACGGATCCGAATATAAGCAATGTCACCTTCTCGTTTTCGGTTAAATAATAGTTACTCTTAGATATTTTAGTAAGTGACCTTAACTGTTATCGGTAAATGTACACAGGTGTCGAAGTACCGGACTGAGATGGCGGGAGAAACTCGTTGTTGCGGGGTTGATAGAGAAGAAGAGAAGGGAAGAAGAGGAAGCAAAGTCTTGAAGGAAGAGGATGAAAATGAAACTTCAAAGAAGCTAGAGAGCTTAATAATAATAATAATAATAATAGTAAAAATATTAATAATGATAATAATAATAATGATAATAATAATGATATTAATAATAATAATAATAATAATAATAATAATGATAAAGATAATAATAATAATAATAATAATGATAATAATAATAATAATTTTAATAATAATAATTTTAATAATGATAATGATAATGATAATAATAATTTTAATTTTAATAATAATAATAATAATGATGATAATGATAATAATAATAATAATAATAATAATAAAAATTTTAATAATAATAATAATAAGGAGTGGCTGTGGTAAGTAGCTTTGTTTACCAACCACATGGTCCCGGGTTCAGTCCCACTGCGTGGGTACTGGGCAAGTGTCTTCTACTATAGCCTCGGCCGACCAAGCCTTGTGAGTGGATTTGGCAGACGGAAACTGAAAGAAGCCCGTCGTATATATGTATATATATGCGTTGTGTTGTTTGTGTGTCTGTGTTTTTCCCCCTAGCATTGCATGACAACCGATGCTGGTGTGTTTATGTCCCGGTTACCTAGCGGTTCGGCAAAGAGACCGATAGAATAAGTACTGGGCTTACAAAAGAATAAGACCTCGGCGGAATTTGAACTCAGAACGTAGCGGCAGAGGAATACCTATTTCTATTTCTTTACTACCCACAAGGGGCTAAACACAGAGGGGACAAACAAGGACAGTCAAAAGGATTAAGTCGATTACATCGACCCCAGTGCGTAACTGGTACTTAATTTATCGACCCCGAAAGGATGAAAGGCAAAGTCGACCTCGGCGGAATTTGAACTCAGAACGTAACGGCAGACGAAATACCACTAAGCATTTCGCCCGACGCGCTAACGTTTCTGCCACCTCGCCGTCATAATAATAGTGATAACAATGATGATGATGATGATGATTTCTGTTATTAGCCATAAGGGGTTCAAGGCACAGCGGAGAATATCAAAGGACGAGATACAACTCATAAACCCCAAAAAGATAGTTGTTCACATGGATCAAGGAGAGACACTACAACATTAAACGATATAACAAAAGGATATATAAATAGAAATTAGAAAGATAATTAATTATGTAATTAATCAATTAATTAATTAATAATAATGATTTCAAATTCTGGCAGAAGATCAGGATGTTCAGGGGAGAAGGTAATTCGATTACATTGTCCCCCAGAGCTCAACTGGTAATTAGTTTATCGACCCTGAACAGATTAAAGGTGAGGTCGACCTCGCTGGTATTCGAACTCAGAATGTAAGGACAGACGAAATGCCGCTAAGCATTTTGCCCGGCGTGCTAACCATTTTGCCAGCTCACTGCCTTAATAATAACAGCACCACCACCAATAACAACAACAACACCTAATAATAATAATAATAATAACCCTTACTACTATAGATACTAAGCTTGAAATTTGAGGGACATGAGGATGAGTCGATGACATCGACCCCAGTACGCAGCTGGTACTTAATTTATCGACCCCGAAACGATGAAAGGCAAAGTCGACCTCGGCAGAATTTGAACTCAGTAACTGAAATACAACAAGAAATGCCCTGATGCAGTACCAGGCAGTGGCTCTCATGGCTTCTGATCTTAACTGATTGGAAGTGTTATCATGTACATTGTTTTGTCTTGGTATAAAAGATGGGCTACAGCAAATATTCTGCTCAATACCACAGATTTGCTTGTCAGTTGTTTGACCTTAACCAGTTGAGAATGTCACTTAATGGCTGACGATGTGTGCATCTCTGATCACTAGCAGAAGTAGTGGGGGAGCATCAAAGCCATGGGTTTAGAGGAATTCTTCGGGGTTTGGACAATCTACCTTTGGAAACATGGGTGTCTCGTTCAACACCATTAAACAACCCTTATTCAGGGACCTTTTAAGCGGGATGGACTACCCGACCCGAAGAAAATTCTAACTGGGCCCCACCTGCAAGGTCTTGTGCTGTTTATCTTGATATGCGATCACAATGTCGTGCACATATGGTTGTGATGCATGTGCCTGGTGTACCCTTATCAGACGGGTAGTCATGATGGGTATACTGGGCTTCGTATATTTGTACCCCAGTGTCACTTTGATGGCATGCACTGCTCTCTCACTCAATAATAATAATTATCACTTTATCTTATCCACAGGGGTATCAGATAAGGAAAGACATTGCAAGGAGAGTTTACAATTTGTTTGGGTGTTTACATAACAAAAGGAAGAAAAGGGTACGAGGGGGGGAAAGAGATAAAAATATCGATAGTGTACTAAATATGTGAACTCGTGGGTGCAGGCGTGTTTGTGTTGCTAAGAAGGTTGCTTCTCAATCGCATGGTTCTGGGTTCAGTTCCACTGCTTCGCGCCTTGGGCAAGTGTCTTCTACTGTAGCCTTAGGGTGACCAAAGTTTTGTGAATGGATTTGGTAGACGGAAACTGAAAGAAGCCCATCATATATGTATATATGTGTGTGTGTGTGTGTGTGTGTGTGTCCTTCTGTCTGTGTTTGTCCCCCACTACTGCTTCATAACCGTTGTTGGTGTGTTTACGTCACCGCAAATTAACGGTTTGACAAAAGCGATCAAAAAATAAGTTACAGACTTTGAAAAAAAAATAAGTGCTAGGGTCGATTCATTCGACAGAAAAGTTCTGCAGGGTAGTGCTCCAGCATGGCCGCAGTCTAATGACTGAAACAAATAAAAAGAATTTTTAAAAAGATAAAAGATATAAAAGAAGAATCTTTAAAAGATAAAAAGAGATTTAAAAAATACGTTTATGATGCTGTCCTCCTAAATTAGGAGAACATCAGACTAGGACCGATTAAAGAAACCCACAGATCTGGGATCATCCTAGTCATTAAGGGCACAAGCCCTGTCCCAATTGTTATTCTCCAGTCTACAAGTGCATGCTCAGAGCAGGTCGAATCAACCATTTTTGCCAGTCTCCCACCTTTTTACAAAATCACAGGGAAATAGCATTTTCCTCTCTACTTTCACTTTCTCTTTCTGAGTGGAACTCAATTGAATCGATAACTGAAGAGGAAGATGCCTGTTCTCAATACTTTCAATCTCGTCCGACACATAATAACTTCTTTCACCATAGCCACGAGACGGAGGAACACCGGCTGCCCCTGCCTTGTTAAAGGTGGGTGGTGGTGGTTTGATCCACACGACGGATTCGGTTCTTAATCGGATTCGTCTTACACGCGACAACAGCTGTTCGACATAACTCCACGTGTCAACAATAGTCGAACACTGCGCAGGCACATGCAGTACGGTTTTGCCACTCTGTGCGCATTTAGAGCAGAACCGTCCGGCGGCACTTCTGTGCCTGTAGACTCCACAGTGGTCCACAACCATTTTTTAACCCATGGATCTCTGATTCTTGTCTTATTTTAGAGACAACTATACCTGTTTCGATGGCTGTGTGGTAAGTAGCTTGCTTACCAATCACATGGTTCCAGGTTCAGTCCCACTGTGTGGCACATTGGGCAAGTGTCTTCTACTATAACCTCGGGCGTTTGTGTGTCTGTGTTCGTACCCCCAAAATCTTGATAGGTGACGCTGCGAGCTGATTTAGGTGTACTCACACCATTTGTTTACAGCGAGAAATAGCTTTCTTTTTCTTTTATTCTTTCTTTTATTTGTTTCAGTCATTTGACTGCGGCCATGCTGGAGCACCGCCTCCATTGAGCAAATCGACCCCGGGACTTATTCTTTGTAAGCCCAGTACTTATTCTATCGGTCTCTTTTTGCCGAACCGCTAAGTGACGGAGACGTAAACACACCAGCATCGGTTGTCAAGCAATGCTAGGGGAACAAACACAAACACACACACATACACACACATGCACATACATATATATATATATATATATACATATATACGACAGGCTTCTTTCAATTTCCGTCTACCAAATCCACTCACAAGGCATTGATCGGCCTGTGGTGATCACGATCATCATCGTTAAAAATAATCACCATCACCACCATCACCACCATCATCGTCGTCGACATCATCACCATTTTCATCATTATCGTTCGCATCATTACCATCGTCACCATGGTCATCATCATCATCATCAGCATCATCACCACCATCATCACCACTACTATCTCCATAAAGATGTTATACCCCTTCTCTCTCTCACTCACTCGCGCACATACACACACACATGCACACACATATATACACACACACATACACACACACACACACACACACATATTACCACCCCCTAACTCCCCCCCCCCACCGTGTAAATACTCTATTTTAACATTTATCTTATTCGTCTCCACAGAGTGCAGCAACAAACATCAATCACCACTACCCCCCCCCCCACCAACATATCTCGCTGGCTACACACGTGCACGTACGTGTACCTGCGTGCACCTGTGTGCGCGTGCGCGCGTGGATGTGTGTTCGCGCGTGTATGTGTGTGTGTGTGTGTGTATGTGTGTATAAGCGCTACCCCCTCCCCCCACTACCTGTTTCAGGTGCGATATGTTGTAATGTTTTACAATCCTTATCTTGTTCTGTTCAATGTTTCGTTCAATCTTAGACACACACACACACACCGACTAACATATACACACATACAAAAGCACACATGTATGCCTGTGGGTGCGTGTGTAAGTGTGTGTGTATGTTTCAGTCGAAAATGTATGTGTGTACTCATGTATGTATATATATATATTATATATATATATATATATATATACAGGAGTGGCTGTGTGGTAAGTAGCTTGTTTGCCAACCACATGGTCCCGGGTTCAGTCCAACTACGTGGCACCTTGGGCAAGTGTCTTCTACTGTAGTCTCGGGCCGACCAAAGCCTTGTGAGTGGATTTGGTAGACGGAAACTGAAAGAAGCCAGTCGTATATATGTATATATATGTATGTGTGTGTGTGCGTGTATATTTGTGTGTCTGTGTTTGTCCCCCTAGCATTGCTTGACAACCGATGCTGGTGTGTTTATGTCGCCGTCACTTAGCGGTTTGGCAAAAAGGACCGATAGAATAATTACTACTGGGCTTACAAAGAATAAGTCCCGGGGTCGAGTTGCTCGATTAAAGGCGGTACTCCAGCATGGCCGCAGTCAAAATGACTGAAACAACTAAAAAGAATATATATATATATATATATATATATATATATATATATTTATTTATATACATACATACATGTAAATAATAGATATATATATATAAACACACATACACACAATATCTTATGTATACAAACACATATATATGTATATTTATCTAAATATCTATAAGTATATATATAAATATATATAAACACACATGTGTGTGTGAGTCTATATGTATAAATATATATGCATATATACATATATTAATATACCTCTAATCATATGTGTGTGTGTGTGTGTGTATTCACATATCTGAACACACTAAATATTTATACTATATACCTGTATAAACACAGGTATGTAGCGTTTATTTACATACATGTGTAGGTATGTATATATATATATATATATATATCAGCACACACACGCTCTTTCTCTCTCTCTCTCTCTCTCTCTTTCTCTTTCTCTCTGCTTCTATGTTTATAAGTATATTTATTGCTATATACTTACATAAACATATACATATATACAAATATATATATATATATATATATACTTGTAGTTGTATAGACACACACACATGTATGTATATATGTATGTATGCATACCTTTGAGCGTGTTTCCTGAAGTTCACTATTTTATGTACGTTTGTACACATGCATTATCCGCTGTAGTTGTTTTTACAAAATACAATGTCTGTATGCGTGTGGGCGTGTAGGCATTTACTTGTGTAGGCGTGTTCGTATGAATGTGGGTACACGTAGGCATATGTGTGGGGCCGGGAGGCTTGCATATGTGCATGCACGTAGATATCATTTATTTTGATTTTAGAATGTTGTCTTTTCCTCTAAGTTTGTGTTGTGTGAATACAGATGAGATAGAAAACACAACCCACCCTAGTGTAACTGAGTGCTAAAATTAGACCAAGAAATAGTATATTGTACGATCCAGTCTATACCATAAACTTACTTATCCATATTAACAGTAATTTAGAATTCTTTCATTTTTTGTTGAACATCAAATAAAATTTTTAATAGAAGTTCCATTAAGATAAGCTACACTTGAACTAAAACCTTTGCAAGACTCTTAACTATTATCATGAAACAATTCTTTCTAATACACGCTACTGTAATATTGTAAACAACGGCCTCTTAACGTGTGTGTGTATGCGAACGTGTGTGTGTGTGTGTGTGTACAGCACATTAAGAGCCAGCCAACACAGTAGAAGTATTTTGATTGCCACTTTTTCACCCTTTTCCTCCGACGACATGGGTAACTTATCACATTAGAGATTAATTGTATATCTTAATTTCGTACCACGGGCCATACGTCCCCTGCCCGATTCAAGCTCACAACATACATGTACACTTCAACATAATTTCTTTTCCTCAACAGGCCCTGCCCTATTTAACATTGTCCCGAGGGAGATCAAAGAGGAAAAGGATCCCATCAACTTTAAACGGAGTCTGGATAGATTCCTTCAAAGAATACCAGATAAGCCACCCATAATTGGATACAACTCACCCAACAAGAACTCACTACTTGAACAAAACTTGATACAACTCGCCCAACAAGAACTCACTACTTGAACAAAACTTGACTTAAACAGGATTCGAATAATCCTATCAGGTGGTGCTATTAAATTAGACATGGCCTGGACCAATCTTTGGTCGAAACATATCTAAGTTTATCTAAGTTTATAATCGGTGTTTTTAGTTCGTTGAAACAGCTGTCAAGAACAAACTATTAAACATGTATAAAGTACGCTTTGCCGTTTTATACTTAAGCAGTAACCGTCTACTTGAGACACGCATGTTCTTTTCTCTTCATTTTCTCTCTCCTCATCTTTACCTTCTGCAGAAGAACCTACGCTTAAAACGTTAAAAGGAATTACCTTCTATTTTTCCTGAGTGTAAACCTAATACACTTTGTCCCATCATTTTTTTTACCTTCTTTTTTACATCATTGTGTGTGTGTGTATGTTTGTATATAGCTTTGTATGTATGTACGATATATATGTGTGTATGTATGTATGTACGATATGTCTTATATTTATGAATGTAAATAATATCACACAATAGTATGATAACTAACCCAAGACTACCTCTGCAGCAAATGGAAAGATCACGTTCAACTACACACAAATGCGTAAAATGTGACTACAAAAATATTTATTTACACATGCCTATATATTTTATGCATATATTCATATACTATACTCCCTTTTACTCTGTTTTATTTGTTTCAGTCATTTGACTGCGGCCATGCTGGAGCACCGCCTTTAATCGAGCAACTCGACCCCGCGACTTATTCTTTTGTAAGCCCAGTACTTATTCTATCGGTCTATTTTGCCGAACCGCTAAGTGACGGGGACATAAACACACCAGCATCGGTTGTCAAGCAATGCTAGGGGAACAAACACAGACACACAAACATACACGCACACACATACATACATATACACGCCGGGCTTCTTTCAGTTTCTGTCTACCAAATCCACTCACAAGGCTTTGGTCGGCCCGAGGCTATAGTAGAAGACATTTGCCCAAGGTGCCACACAGTGGGACTGAACCCGGAACCATGTGACTGGTAAGCAAGCTACTTGCCACACAGCCACTTCTGATATTTATATTTTCATGCACTTATAAATATATATTTATATATGCATATATTTATACTTTTATATTTCTATGTGTATATATTCATACATATATATATTTTATGTATATATATGCATACAATTATATCTTTAAATTCACCTAATTGTTAAAGAAACTGGAACAAATACAAGTTCAGATAAACTATTGAACTACATATACAGAGAATATATTGATTTTTTTTTATTCAGATCGATTTAACATAGTAATCTACTTGTGTTTGTATCAAACTGCCAAATCATCAGAGTACATTTTAATGATCTTGAAGTTCAAAGGAAACACAGCTTCTCTTGAAGGTGCCAGCATCTGGGTAAACACCCATGTGCAGACGTATGTGTGTGTGCGTTTCTGTGGTAAGTAGATTGCTTACCAGCCACATGGTTCCGGGTTCGGTCCCACTGCGTGGCACCTTGGGCAAGTGTCTTCTACAATAGCTTCCGGTTAACCAAAGACTTGTGAGTGGATTTGGTAGATGGAAACTGAAAGAAGCCTGTCGGGTGGGTGGGCGAACGGGCTTGCAGGTAGAAATGTATTAGTCACTGAGTGCAAGTCGTAGTCTCCCTCTTAACCAAGATGTTGACATTAAAAATATCAATGAATTCATTATTGATGCCTTTCGATAAAGAAATAAAACGGGTGGGAAAAATAGATAATACTGGGTAATAAATACACAAACACATATGAGCTTACATACATGCACACATGTGCTACATATATATATATACGCACCAAAGGAAGTGAATACACTATATATGTGTGTGTGTGTGTAAATATAAAGATACATATGAATGTACATATATATATATATATATATATATATATATCATCATCATCATCATCATTTAGCGTCCGTTTTCCATGCTAGCATGGGTTGGGCGGTTCAACTGGGGTCTGGGAAGCCAGAAGGCTGCACCAGGCCCAGTCTGATCTGGCAGTGTTTCTATGGCTGGATGTCCATCCTAACGCCAACCACTCTGTGAGTGTAGTGGGTGCTTTTTACGTGCCATATATATAGTTAATCCAAACATGAAAGCATAAAAAAACACAACAACGCGAGGACGTGGAACAAATATAGTATTATTGGACGCTCAGGAAGGAAGAGAAGAAGGAGGGTTTAACGTTTCGAGCGGAGCTCTTCGTCGGAAACATAGGAAAAGGAAAGATCCAGAGAAGGGAACAGAGGGAAAAAAATCGCCAATATATTTATGCATATATATATTCTTTCTATTTTTTAGTCTTTTACTTGTTTCAGTCATTTGACTGCGGTCATGCTGGAGCACCGCCTTTAGTCGAGCAAATCGATCCTAAGACTTGCTCTTTGTACGCCTAGTACTTATTCTATCGGTCTCTTTTTGCCGAACCGCTAAGTTACGGTGACGTAAACACACCAATATATATATATATATAAATATATATATATATAATAGAAATATTAAAATTACTAAGTCTCTCTAAAAGAGATTACGGCAGCGTTACTGGAAATTAATTGTTATCGCCATATTTATATGGCAGTCTTATAGATATAAGACTAAAGCTGTCGCTGATTAGCTCCATGAGGCCATCGCCTTAAGCTAGCTATTTGACACACAAACTGCGTCCATTATAACCTTCAGACAAGGGAGGTCAGCCGCTTCACACTGCCAGTCAGACAGCTACAGACGCGTTTCAGGGTAGTTGCCCTTTATCAATGCAGCGTAGTCAGACCCAGCAGGTGTCGCTACTAATCGTCTCTCTTCGAAGCCTTTATTTACCTAGTTTCGGTGAAACACATCCACTTGTTTTCAATAATAGAAATATTAAAATTACTAAGTCTCTCTAAAAGAGATTACGGCAGCGTTACTGGAAATTAATTGTTATCGCCATATTAATATGCTTTGGAATATTATATTCCCAATTATTAATAATTATAATACTAATAAAATTACTATATTTATAACTAAAATTTGTTGATTGTATTCAACTCTCAATTGCGTTAGTTATGGAGACTGCAGGGAAGATGGGACCACGATTTTGGAATTCATCTTTGAAAGATATCCCTATACCACCTAAAAGAGAATATATGTTGAATAATATATTTAAATTTATATTTTATTATCGATAATAATTTCTCACTGTTAATTGAATTACTTGATGGAGGTTCTGTCTCTTAATCCTATATATGTGTAAGGCGGCGAGCTGGCAAAAACGTTAGCACGCCGGGCGAAATGCGTAGCCGTATTTCGTCTGCCGTTACGTTCTGGGTTCAAATTCCGCCGAGGTCGACTTTGCCTTTCATCCTTTCGGAGTCGATAAATTAAATGCCAGTTACGCACTGGGGTCGATGTAATCGACTTAATCCGTTTGTCTGTCCTTGTTTGTCCCCCTCTGTGTTTAGCCCCTTGTGGGTAGTAAAGAAATAGGTATTTCGTTTGTATTTACGTTCTG
>NW_021834468.1:0-12500 GCF_006345805.1 Octopus sinensis
CGATGTTTCTCTTAATTTCAGCCATGATGGAAGTCTGATCCGAAAATTGGTTTTACTTTTGTTCCTGTGATACGTTAAAGAGTTTTGTTGAGTTCCTTGTAAGACTTTAAAAAGTTGGCGCACTCGTTAGAGCGTTGGATGTAATACACGGCATTAGCTGTTCCTAGTCTGCTCCCGGTTCAAATGCCTTCGACATCGATAGAAAACTAGTAATCTAGGGCGAGTGAAGACGTGTGGCTTAGTGGTTAGTGTATTCTGCTCACGATCGTGAAGTTGAGTTCGATTCCGGACGGTACGATGTGTTCTTTAGCCAGCCACTTTATTTTACGCTGCTCCAGTCATCTGAACCGGTCAAAATGAGTTCTACCTGTAATTCAAAGTGCCAGCCTTGTCATATTCTGTGTCACGTTGAATCTCCTGGAAAACTACGTTAAGGGTACGAGTGTCTGCGGAGTGCTCAGCCACTTTAACTTTAATTTCACAAGCAAAAACTTGCATTTTGTTCCTTTGCAAAAACAAAAAACAAAAAAATACTAACGAGAGGGAGGGAGATTCGTCAAGGGCCTTAGGGAGAATGCATAGCGGTGTTTGTTCCGTTCTCTGTGCCCTATCTTCAAGTTCTGTAAACACCAGCTTCAAGTCTCTGGTATTTAAGTGGCTGAAAGATTTTTTGTCCCCATATACTTCATTGTTGTCTTCGGAGATCTTCGGGTCTAAGCCATCAGGACTTTTATTCACAGTGAGTTTGAAATAATAGTACATTTCATGAGCGGGTCAGTTCGTATTTACATATTTAATGCTCACAGCGTTAAAATGTTACCAAGAAATGAATGTGGTAAGAACAAAAATAATATTTGTGGATAACTATTACCATTTTCATTTTTCAGAACGTTCGAAATTTGCTGGCATGTTTCGGTGTTATTCTGACTGCTGGCGAGCTGGCAGAAACGTTAGCACACCAGGCGAAATACTTAGCGGTATTTCGTCTGTCTTTACATTCTGAGTTAAAATACCGGCGAGGTCGACTCTGCCTTTCATCCTTTCGGGGTCGATAAATTAAGTACTGGGTCGTCCTCTCCCTCTCACATTTCTTGGGCCTCTCTTTCTTTAACTCCCACTTTCCCCCCTCATTTATCTCCCCTGTACCTTTCCTTTTAACTCTGAATTTTTTTTCTAATCCTTCAATCCCGCTGCCCCCTACCCCTCTCTCCTCCTTCCACATGACTTGTATCCGGCCCTCCATGATCTTTCTTTCTTGGCCTGGCTACCGACTGCCAACACCTCTTATGTCCATCTCCTACGCTCCTGCCTTTAGGCTTTCACTTCATAACACGCCAGCTCAATTTGATTCGATCTCAGTCGAAAGACACCTGATGTTATTTTTTGTTGTTTGTATTTGTAATTGTGTACCATGTTCTCCTATTTTTGTCTTTGTTGTCGTACACATTCGCTAGCTTTCTTACAAAAAGTCTAATGCTCTTAGCATAGACTTTTTGGGGGGCAGCTAGATCGAACTGTCTTAAGTGTAACTTGCCTTACCTAATTGTTGTTTCTCCTGTTCGCCTTTGCATCGTCTATCTGTCCGAATGTTTTATTGTCCTCTATTGCGTTTCTGTTCCATTTCATATATATATACACACGCAGACACACGAGTTTCATTCTGTCGGCTTATTTATTTCACATAGACATTGCCGTAGCAGCAATTAAAATTTAATTACTCGTACAACATTCTCCGTGAATAAACGCCTCTATTACGTGAATTAACAAACACCTTGTTTGGTTCATATGTTTCTAATTCGCATACTCACATACACACATGCATATGTACACATTCACACATGCACCTATACACATTCGCACATGAACATATATGACTATAAAACTAGCTGTGAAAATGTATATTATATTTCTGATAAATAACAGCATATTTTGTTCATGTGAATATAAATAATATATATATATATATAACCAAGAAAAAAGCAACAGGAATGGATTAGTAGTTTAGTACAATTGTTTCATACCGAGAATAATTTTATTTAAAACTGCAAGTATTGCAGCAAATACAAATGTCCAGTATTCAACAGCTAAATCACATATATGTTTTCCAGACATCCTACAGAGTGTGTCTATCCTCATGAAGTATTAGGAGTGAGTTCTATGAAATTTAAAGTCAAATTATAAGCAGACCAAAATTGCTTTCTAATGATGCACAGTTTTATAAAAAGTTTTTAAAAAGAGTGTTAACATCCCAGAGAAGGTGAATCCATCCATAAAAGTGCAGATATAATTTCCGGAGACATGAGGAAAGTTGTTGATCACACAGTGGTTCAATTTGACTTTAAATTTCATAGAACTCACTCCTAATACTTCATGAGGATAGACACACTCTCTAGGATGTCTGGAAAACATATATGTAATTTAGCTGATGAATACTGGACATTTGTATTTGCTGCAATACTTGCAGCTTTAAATAAAATTGTTCTTGGTATGAAACAATTGTACTAAACTATTAATCCATTCTTGGTTATAATCACCCCACATTTTTTATGGTTGATACCATAAACAATTCTGCTGCATCTAAGTTAAGTGCCATATTCATTTGAATTCATTGGAATTCACTTGAATCATAATTGTTTTTGCTGACAGTATATATATATATATATATATATATATATATATATATATATATATATATATATATATATATGCATATATATTATATATATAAGCATATATAGGTACAGGACATGCATGTATATATTATTTATATTATTATTTAATTGAACGCCACGCACCCATTTCCAAGTAAGTTTATATATATATATATATAATATATATATATATATATATAATAAAAGCAATTAAGATTCAAATCAATTCTAATGAATTTACTTGAATGCGGTACTTAACTTAGATGCACCAGAAAACTATATGGTGTTAACCATACAGTAATGTGGGGTGATTATAACGAGAAAGAAGCAACAAGAATGGATTAGTTTTTAGTACAATTGTTTCATACAAAGACAGGCTTTATTAAAAGTTGCAAATATTGAATACGGGACACTTTTATCTGCTGCAATATTTGCAACTTTTAATAAAGCCTGTCTTTGTATGAAACAATTGTACTAAAAACTAATCCATTCTTGTTGCTTCTTTCTCGTATATATATATATATATATATATATATTATATTGTGTGTGTGTGTGTGTGTAAACATATATACATGTGTGTGTAAACTAAGTAATATCGACGTCAAATTTGGGCAAATTCCGTTGAAATTGGTTATATTATATTAATATATTATATATATAATATAATATAAATATATATGGGCAACAGACACGAACACATATGTACGTACGTACACCTATTGCATGTTTTGTGCATGCATACATGTTCATAAACAGAAATGAATGGAAAAATGTTGTTAAATTTGTAGATTAACACTCGCAAGATTTTCACTAAGAAAAATAATCGTTTTTTTGCGTGGAATCAATTACTCTGGATCTTAATATGCTACAAAACCATTTTTGTGGTCCGTGAAACGGAGTGGGCGTGGTGGAAGCCTCAGAAAGTGTACCCATTTATATTGTGCAATTCACTGACAAATTGCTACTCACCATTATGTTTCTTTGTTGTCAGATAAATGGATTGTCAACAAAACACTTTTTTACTCGGCGTAAAATAAAAACAAAATTCTTTCGCACCCGAAGTAATGTGTGTGTGAGAGAGAGGGGGAGAAAGATGAAAGATTTAAAATAAATATATTGTAATTGTTGTGTGAGAAAGCATATATGCTTTTGGGGAAAATTTTTATAAAATTTTTTCGAAAATTTTTGGGGAAAATTTTCAAAAATTTTTCAAAAATTCTTCGGGAAAGTTTTCAAAAAGTTTATCAAAAACTTTTGGGGAGGAAATTTTGTACTTTAGAAGTTATTTCGTCTCAAGTTACAGAGTGACAATGGACAAAATCGTGTTTGATAAGTGCCAATACACGAAACTCTCAGTTTTTGACTTACTCTCTAATTTCTTCCGATGATATATATATACATATTGTGAGGGCGCGTGGCTTAGTGGTTAGGGCATTCGGCTCATGATCGTAAGGTTGTGAGTTCGATTCCCGGCGACGCGTTGTGTCCTTGAGCAAGACACTTTATTTCACGTTGCTCCAGTCCACTCAGCTGGGTAAAATGAGTTGTACTTGTATTTCAAAGGGTCAGCCTTGTCACTCTCTGTGTCACGCTGATTATCCTCGAGAACTACGTTAAGGGTACACGTGTCTGTGGAATGCTCAGCCATTTGCACGTTAATTTCACGAGCAAGCTGTTCCGTTGATCGTATCAGCTGGGACCCTCGTCGTAGTAACCGGCGGAGTCTTTAGAATATACATATTACATACATGTGTAAAAAAATCTTATCACGCAATCGAACCAATGAAATAGCCTCTACCTGGTTCCTCCACACGTTAAAAATAGCAGCCAAAGTAGCCCCCTACCTAAGTCACACGCCCATTGTATGTAATGTCTTATATTATCTCTAAAAAGACGGTTTGCTGAAGGCTGGAATGTCTTTGATGATACATTTTCAGTATCAGGGTTGATTTGAGGCTAAATAACAACATTTCTATATTAACACCCGCACGATTTTCACTTAGAAAAAAAAAGATTTTTTGCGTGGAATCAAGACCTTGACCTCCTAATGTGCTGCAAATCCCTTATTTTGGTTCGGAAAAAATTAGGTGGGGTTCACCCTCCTAATCCCGGAATCGATGGAAATAGTTTTTCGTTGAATGAGTTCCTGTCACCTCCCAACATTGCAAAATTAGGTTACTTAAAGTGAGCCTGGTAACTGATGGTTTTGGGATCTTGTTGTTTGTAATTTTTGGTGATCCATGGTGCAACGAACAACATGGTAAAAATCCCTGCCATAAATTTGGTGTAGATGGGAAATATCAAATAATTCAATCACAACATATATTTAAATTCAACATGGATAAATTGAAATATTATTTTTCAGTATTTTATAATGTAAAATCTTAAATTATTGACACATTATTACTTATCTTATAACAGCAATGTCTGGAAAAATCATGGATTGCATGGAAAAATGCAAGCATGAAAAATAAGATTCTTAAGATTATAAACCCGGAAAAGTACAGGACAAGTTATTATACCTGTAAGAGAATAGGACAAGCTATTACTTCAAGTAAAGAATAAGAAACTTTTTACTAAAAATATTGCAGCTAAAATTAAAATTTGAATATTAAAAATCATTTTATTATAGTTTTCAGATAACACTATACATATTTAAGTACAATTTGGCAACTTTACTACTTTAAATACAGAAAATAGTGACTAATTAGAAAAACTTGCAAATTAGCTGAACAGTTTTGCGCAATAAAAGATGAGAACTCTAAAGAGTGATAAATTAGAAGAAGTGGCATTCTTTGGTGCAATATTTTAAGTAAAAACTTTCTTATTCTTTATTTTACTTGAAGTACTAGTTTGTCCTATACGTTTACAGGTGTCATAACTTGTCCCGTACGTTTCCAGGTTTATAATCTTAAGAATATTACTTTTCATGCTTGCTTTTTTACCATGTATATATATATATATATATATATAAATACATGACAGTACATGAAGTTTGTTTAAAAAAAAGGGATCATGTATATACCTCCTGGCTGTTGAGATTATAACACCTCGTTGTAAATAATGTTCTTTGTTTTTCCTTGTGGAGCATATATAAAAAGGTTTCTTTTGGTTCCTACTCTTGAGCAGCCAACATACAGTTGTCCATGCGAGAAGCAGGGCTCTTCCAAGAGAAGACCAGCTACAGAGAGGGTTTGACCCTGAGATTTGTTAATGGACATGGCAGAGCTGACACGAAGGGGGAATTGCAGTCTTCTGAATGTAAATGGAATTTCTGCTCCTGATGGAGTAAGAGGAATTCTTGGAATAAAGACGTCATCACCTTTTCCACATCCAGAAAGAATGATCGCCTCGATAACGTGCGACATCATTTTCTTTATCACCAGTCGTGTTCCATTGCAAAGTCTTGGTGATCCAGATTGCGGAGTAGCATTACAGGAGTTCCAACTTTAAGTGCTAATATGTGTGGAGGTAGTCCAGGAGGCTCCAGTGAATTGAGAAATTCAGGAGGATAGTTCACAACTTCATTTATATCTGGAATTGTATCAACAGACTTGTAAGTGTGTATAGTGCCGGGAAGAGAATGCATTAGCTGTTGATTAATTTTGTTAACAGCGACGTTTTTTGGAGCTAATATTGCTCTTTCACACAGCCAATTGTGATTTTGGTAGTTTTGTGTGAAGTTGGGATATTTTCGTTTTTGAGGTCATCTACAGAATTAACAACAGTGGAAAATGACCACACTCCCATTTGTCCTGCAGCATCGCGAGGCATCGCCTGCACCTAGTGTCAAAATGTCCTGTGCAAACTTTGTGGACATTTTGTCGCCGTGTAGCTGAGCTCTCATGTTAGTGGTGAGACTGAGGATTCTAACATGATTCCACAGGGTAGAGGACTTTAGGCATGCTTGGACTTCATCTGCTCTAGTGCCTTTTGGAATGACAGGAAGAGTTTGCCTGAAATCATCTGACAACAGAAGCGTTACACCTCCCACTGGAGCCTGACAGTTTCGGATATCTTTCAGGGCTCTATCTAATGCTTCCAAAGCTCCCTTGTGAGCCATAGTGCACTCATCTCAGACAATTAGATGACACATTTTAAGTACTTGTCCCTGATCTGAGCTTTTGTTGATGTTGCATGAAGGCATTTCGGATGCTGCTACATTGAGAGGGAGTTTTAAAGTTGAGTGTGCTGTCCTGCCACCGGGTAACAAAGTAGCTGCAATGCCAGAGGAGGCTTCAGCCACTGCAATGTCCTGATGCTGCCTAACTTCTGCAAGGAGAAGCTTTGTAATAAATGTTTTTCCTGTCTCTCCAGGAGCATCGAGGAAGAAGATTCGTCCCTCGCGTTGGCGTACACTGTTAAGAATAGTTCTGTAGGCCTGTAGCTGGTCCGGAAGTAATTTAGGCTCATTTTCAACAATGTACTTTGAAAGCGCTTGAGTGTCGTAGGTTGTTTCACGAATGACAGCAGTGGGAAGGCTATTTGACTCTGACCTGAATGTTTGTGGCAGGTCATACGTCGACAATTCATTTCCACCCAGTTTAGCAATTCTGTCTTCAATGTCAATGAGTGTTTTGTTATATATTTCATTGCTGATACCCTCCATGTCAGCAGTTGAGCTTGGCGCTGAAAGCCTTCAGCCAGGTTGTCTCTATATTTGAACCATAGAGTGGTCGGATCACACAGTTCGCATGCCTGTAGTAATACTGCAAATAGTGCCCTGAGACTTTTAGGTGATTATGATAAAGCAGCCTCTCCTAAAGTTGCATCCCATTGTGCACCATCTTCTAACAGACCTTGTCGATAGCAGGCTTCTCTGTATGTTGTGCAGACATGTCCATGAACGGTTTTTAGGGCCTGGAAAGACGTCGGCCCTCTGACCTCATGCAGTAGTAGACAAAGGTAGAAGCACTGTTGTTGAGTGGGATGCACTATGTATATTCGCCCAAGGCAAGTGTGAAACTTAATGCCAGGGTATCCATGAACATTTTGACCTGCTTTCCGTGGTGCCCATTTTTTTCCATTCCAAGTGTAGTACGATGAAATCTGTGGATACAGCAAAGTTCTTTTTTGAGCGAATGGATCCACTTGACAAAGCTTGAAGAATGCAGTGAGTGTGCTATCCCTTGGTTCCTCTGCCAACAGAGAAGCATTAGCATCGGTGAAGTACACTCTTTGACCATTTTCCAGGTGCACTGCAAGCTGTTGAATGGCGGGGTGTCGTTGGTGAATTGGAAAGCCAAAGATGCGCCAGAAAACCTCGTTGCTACTTATGTACCGTCCCACCTGATAATGCGTCACCTCATCCTGGCAGTATTCTTGTTGAAGTCCAAACATTGCAGCGTCAGAACCCTTGTTTACATATTTGCAAACGTACTTGACGGATTTAACGGAATTGCAAAACTCAACGTTGATGTAGGCATTGAAAGTCTTTGACAGGAATGGGCAGTATGGAACAATCCATCTATTATCAATATCGTGCTGTCCGATAGTTGCTGTGAAACCTCCGTCTTCTGGTTTTCTGCGTCTGTATGATGGATACCCATCAGCATCTGTCTGAGTTTCTTGTAGGAACCTCCTGGGAAATATTTTTGAACATATGCTGTCCTTCAAGCATGGTGAGTTTATGTTGAATCCACACCCACATGGACCATGAACCATGTTTGCTTTAACTATTTCGTATAGTTCTTTGTCTAAAGCTGGATCAGGAAGCTCTGCAGAGATTATGATGTCGATGTCATTGGAATTTATCTTCGCTGAGAGCCAAAGCTGAACATGAGCATGTGGAAGGCCCCTTTTTTTCCACTCGATTGTGTACATGTCACATTGTATGGGCCCAAAGACTTGCCCTTTTTGTATGAGCGCCATGAGAGAGATTAACTTGAGATGGAAAACTCGGGCGTTGAGATTCCGGTTCGAATGTAAGGCAGGTTTGAAAGTGTTCTCAACAGTTATTAGTTGTAGTGGTAGAGTGTTTATGCCGAATATGTACGTATGCATGTATATATATGTATGTATGCCTGTATATATGTACAAAATCCACTGAGAAGGCTTTTGTTGGTCTGAGGCTACAGCAGAAGACACATGCCAAGTCACCACACAGTGGGACTGAACCCAGGACTATGTGTTTGGAACGTAGTTTGTTACCACACAGCCACACCTGCCCCTATGTATGTGTGAGTGTGCGTGCGTATGTGTGTATGGGTAGATATATTATGCATGCATATATGTGTATATATATGTGTACATATTACATGTACATCTATATATATACATCTACACATAAAATACAAAATACAAAGTTATATCTTGATATCGCTAGTGATAACAATACTCAAAATATTTAACAGACTAGAATTGTAGGCCCGTCTCTTGCAATTTTGATCAATTGGATCTTGTCCTCCCTCTTGTATAGAAGTGTACGGCTGCAGCAAAATTCATTTTTGGACTTTCTTCTATTGAAGGCATTTTAACAAAAATGCTTCCGTAAAGACGTTGAAAATATTGTCAATTTCCCCAAACAGGGACACAATTCAATTTTTAAACAATAACGAAAGACCCTTCTCTGAAAGGGGGAGGGTTACGGTTTACAATTATTTTACAAATGCAATACAACAAAGTTTACCTGACGAGGAACCAACAAACGTGATTACAATAGTCAAACAGTAATAATAATAACAACAAAACTTTTTAATTTATCCCCATTTATGTGAAACCACTTATTCAAGTTCAAGTCATTGATGCAATTTTATACGAATTGCTAATACACATAATAAGGGTGAAAATTTGAATATTAATTTGATTAATATGAATTGAAAACTAGTGGTGTAACATATATGACCATAGCGGATCTTCTTCTAGCAAAATGGATGACCATTGTTAATGGTTCATCCCTGTTATATAATACTTTCACTTTAATAGTGAAAGTGTCTGCATTACAAAAGAGAGATGTTTTTGTTTCACTTTTAACACGTAATACTGAAATAGTGGAGAAGATATGATATTGCTGTGGGGTCGCCATAGGGAAAAAGTTAAGATATTTTTGCCGATGACACTCCCCGGACCTAGAGTAAGGTATGTGTAAAATTTGAATGAAATTGGTTGTGTAGTTCTCAAGTTTTAGGGAAACACACAAACAGACAGACAGACACACGTTCTCAGTTATATATATATATATATATATATATGCACTATATAAATGAAATGATATCAACAACAAGAGCAACTGCAACAACAATAATATTAATAATATTAATAAACAAACAAGAACAGACAAACGGATTCAGTCGATTAAATCGACCCCAATGCGCAACTTGTACTTATTTAATCGACACCGAAAGGATGAAAAGCAAAGTCGATCTCGGCGAAATTTGAACTCAGAACGTAACGACAGACCAAATACCTATTTCTTTACTACCCACAAGGGGCTAAACACAGAGGGGACAAACAAGGACAGACAAACGGATTAAGTCGATTACATCGACCTCAGTGTGTAACTGGTACTTATTTAATCGACCCCCAAAGGATGAAAGGAAAAGTCGACCTCGGCGGAATTTGAACTCAGAACGTAGCGGCAGACGAAATACTGCTTAGCATTTCGTCCGGCATGCTAACGTTTCTGCCAACTCACCGCCTTTGTAATAACTACAATGCCAATTGTTTTGTCTCAAGATATTCACGGGCAAGGCAGTGAGCTGGCAGAAACGTTAGCACGCCGGGCGAAATGCTTAGCAGTATTTCGTCTGTCGCTACGTTCTGAGTTCAAATTCCGCCGAGGTCGAATTTGCCTTTCATCCTTTCGGGGTCGATTAAATAAGTACCAGTTACGCACTGGGTCGATATAATCGACTTAATTCGTTTGATTGTCCTTGTTTGTCCTCTCTGTGTGTAGCCCCTTGTGGGCAGTAAAGAAATAAGAAACTTTAGCACGCCGGGCGAAATGCTTAGCGATATTTCGTCTGTTTTTAATTTCTGAGTTCAAATTCCACCGAGGTCGATTTTACCTTTTATCCTTTCAGGGTCAATAAATTAAGTATCAATTGCGTACTGGGGTCGATTTAATCATCTGGCCTCCTCCCGCCAAATTTCGGGCCTTGTGCCTAGAGTAGAAAAGTTATTCACGTGCGTGTTTGCGTAAGCGTTTTTGTGTGACCTCTGTTCGTAGTTTGAGTGAGATTATGTGCGCATGCTTCTGTGTTTGCTGTTAATATTACGTGTATCTGTGTCTGTATCTACCTTGAATGTGTGTGTGTGTGTGTGTGAATGTTTTGGGGCATGTATTTGTATTTATGTCTGTATGTTAATGTATGTGTGTTAATGTATTTGAATGTGTGTGTGTGTGTATGTGTTTGTGCGTGTGTGTATATGTGAATGTATTTGTCTTTTTGTGTGTGTGTATGCGTGCATGTACTTTTGAGTGTGTGTGCGTATTTTGAGTGTGTTTGTGAATGTATAGAGGGATGCATTCGTATATGCGTGTGTTCGTGTGATACCAGCATCTGTGTAGACGTTTGAATCGTAGAAAACTTCTTAGAGAAAGTTTTACTTCACAAACTCAACAAATTAGAAAAAAAAAAACACATACTTCATTTTAATAAACCACATATTTGAATTTTACTTCTAACACTCATTTCCATCATTCATTCTACCTGAATTTTTTCTCTCTTTGCCTAGTTCTCTCTCCCACACCCCTCTCTCTCTCCCTTCGTCTTTCTAACGCTCTCTCACCTTGTCTTTATTTTCTTTTTCATATTTTCATTTATAATGTTAAGATTTTTCTTTCCTCTCCTAGGTTTTGGCACCGAAACGCTTCTTTCAAGAGTCTTACTTAACATTTTGGTATTGCTTTAGTATACACTGTTTATTATTATATTTATCTGATATTATTTTCTTTTTTCTTTTTCCGTTTTCTTCCTTTACATATCTCTGGTCTTAGAGAAAGATTTTAAAACTTTCTTGTGCTTGTTGTAGTTATTGTGTGTTCTTCTCTTTTCAACCGAAAACGAAGAAAATATAGCACATGATAGGACATAAATATATATATATATATATATATACAAAACTGTGAGCGTGTGTCTATGTATGAGTGTATGCTCCGCGTGTATCTCGGCTTTGGCGTATATCTATTTATTTTTTCTGTCTCTGTCTCTCTATCTAACTATATTTTTTATCTATCTATCTATCTATCTATCTATCTATCTATCTATCTATCTATCTATCTATCTATCTATCTATCTATCTATCTATCTCTCTCTCTCTCTCTCTCTCTCTCTATCTATCTATCTATCTATCTATCCATCTATCTGTCTGCCTATTTCCTCAAATATTTACAATATATTCATATACTTATACTATGATTACTTTGTCCTGTAGTAACCTCGTGAGGAAGTCAGGAAAGGTAAGTTCGATACCATTAATATTCCACTCGAACAATTACCGACAATACCTGCATAGAATCAGGAGGGCTGAATTTTAGGGCAGGAAGGACTAGGAAAGTTGATCGATGCTGAATTTATGCGATAGAATATAGATGTTTGTTTCTTTTCATTGTAGGATTTCCGCTATACCTCAGTTCTTTCACATAGGTTACACGACGTTGCTCCTTTATTGGCCATGACTTAATTCCTATATTGTCTCTCCACGCATCTCATGTAATACATAACGTGCAATATATTTTAGGTATTGGTGGTGTAGTTTTCGGTGCAAGATATTTTCTTAAATGGTTATGGTTTGCACATAGCTAGTTGATGGAACAACCTGCTTTTTTATATGTAATAATTTTCTAAATTTGCAGTCTAGTTCACCTTAGCTTTCGATGTTGCATCGATGAATATCACATCTTGGGAT
>NW_021834468.1:17500-35000 GCF_006345805.1 Octopus sinensis
CGGAGAGAAGTTGCAAAAGCAGTATGATTTTTAACAGTAACTGGCAGATGGACTGTCTCTAAGCGCATGCTCTTTTTATGTATTATATATATATCAGATGATGGAGTGCTTCTGCACAGTAGAAGTGATGGGAAACTGTTCAATCTCTCGCGTCTGCGGGCCAAGTCCGAAATCAGAAGCGCCCTGATCAAGGAGATACTGATGATGCCGCTCTGGTATCACACACAGAAGCCATGCAAAGGCTCATCAACTGTTTTGAACAAGCATGTAGCAACTTTGGCTTAGTTGTCAGCCTCAAGAAGACCAACATCATGGGTCAGGTTACATCGGACATCCCAAATATACATATTGAAGACCACAGACTATAGGAGGTGGAGAAGTTTACCTATCTTGGCTCTACCGTCAACTACAACCTATCCCTTGATGCCGAGTTCAATTTACGCATTAGCAAAGCATGGGACAACAATAAGCTGACCAAGACCACAAAAATGAAGATTTACCAGGCATGTGTACTTAGACTCTACTGTATGAACGTGAGACTTGGATGCCATATATGCACCAAGAGCGTCGCCTAAATATCTTTCACCTGCGCTGCCTCCGGAAAATCCTTGACATCACATGGCAGAATCATGTCCCCAACAAAGATGTTCTCAAGCAAGCAGGAATACCAAGCATCTTTACACTCTCTACACAAATACGTATGAGATGGCTTGGACATGTTAGCCGTATGGAAGATGGCAGAATCCCTAAGGACATACTCTACGGATAGTTTGCTTGGGGCACTAGGTCCGAGGGAACACCGTTCTTACGATACAAGGATGTTTGCAAAAGTGACATGAAGGACTGCGGCATCAATATTAGCAACTGAGAAGCAGTTGCCAGCAACCGTGGGGATTAGCGGCGTACCCTAAAAGAAGGAATACAAAGGAGTGACAGAGGGAGAAGGAAGAAATGGAAAACAAGAAAAGACGTCAGCAAGAAATTATGACATTAAAACCAGCCAGGCAAAGTCTTCGCTACATTTGCGGCACCTGCCAAAGGGAGTGTTTGTCCAGGATAAGACTACACAACCACAGCAGATGTATAAGGACATGAAATGTAAAAGCTGGACTAGATTATTTTATGCGCAACTCCATTGTCTCCTGACACAAAAAGGATGCCAACAACAACAATATATATATATATATATATATCGAAATATATATATATATATCGAAATATATATATATATACAGGTGAGAAAGTTGGTGTGTGAAAGCACGTGGTTAGATATATAAAAGTAGAAAAGAGTGAAAAAACTACAGAGGCTTGTTTTATAAGATTAAAGAATATATTTAAGTCGTTATGTTAGAAGAATGTTATAAAATTTTGTGTATAGTTACATAGTTTTTGGAGAAATAACCGGTTTCGTGTAAACTTTTCAAATTTCTCAAATTTCTTTACCTACATCGTGTCATGTCTTCGTTATAAAGTGCACCAACATACACACACACACACACACACACACACACACACACACACCACACACACACACACACACGCACGCGCGCACATGCACATACAACACCAACACAAAATATACAAGTCTGTACATAAACATACTTACAAAAATACCCGTTGGTCTTATAAAGAATATTCTATTTGATTCTGTAGCTGACAATCTCATCGTTAAGTTTCCAAATTAATGTCGAAAAGTCTTTTCTCTCGGTGTCTAAAGGCTGAAAGACGCTGTTACGCAGTCATCAACCGAAAAGCTTATCCAGTTTCTATGTTATCCGAAACATATGGATAGCTATTAAATAACGTTGCATTCAGAGATACAAAGCATTTTAAAAGTATGCGGCTCAGCACGTTAGAGATATATGAATACACGTATTCGAAAATATATGAGGGAAAAGTAAGCTGCTGAAAACTTCGTTTGAAAATTTAAAAAGGTCAGAAACGCACTTTATTAGAGATTACCTATTTATGAAAATTGAATAAATATGTAAAAATTGCATATCCTTCCCTGATAAATAGTTCAATATTGACCTATTCGTTCATGAATTGGTATGATTTTCTCATGTTTCAGAAGGTGCTTTTCTAAGTGATGACATTCAAAGTAGATCTTTGATCTGAAAGTTTGACATCTGGCAAATTTATGAAGTGCTTTTTATGTATATGCTTCTTCTTGGTTATGCAAATCGTGCAACATTTGGTCCTACTTCTGTATGCTATGTAACACTATTTATTCGAACACTTGTCTTGATTCAAGGTTTTTCTGTTTGTAATTACCATTTTTGTATTACTACAGGAAGAAGTGCATATAGCTAAAACTTCTAATGTATATGCGTAGTGTTTACGCACGATATTAAGATCTGATTTCGTTTCGTTTGGTGAAGGTGACTCTCTATACTTTGCCGTGTTAACACACACACACTCACACACACACACACACACATACTCACACACATACGTATCTGTGTGTGGCGTGTTTGTGTAACTGTGTGTGTTTCTGTATATCTGTGGGTGTTTGTGTTCGCGCTATTGTGTTTGTATTTCTATCTATCTATCTATCTATCTCTATATATGTATGCTTGTATACAAACACATAATGCTTCAATGATTTATATGTGCATATAAAATTATATCTACGAATATAAATACCTCTTCATAAAACCATATCTGCTGACTTTTACAAGTATGTTAAGTCCATGTGTGCGTGCAGGTATGCATAAATGTATGTTTGAAATATATTTAACAAAACCCAGTGCCTTATTGTTATTATTCTGAGAAATTTACTGAGCATCTACCTTGGGAAATTTAGTACGAAGACAGAATGAAGACTAATCTACCACAAAATTCTTACAAAACTATGCTTTAACGTTTGTGAAGTCATTCTTGAATATATTCCTCATCGAAAACTATTCTGTTGTTGGTATATCGAAGAGAGCCCCTACCGGCTAAATCTATAAACAAAAGCATTTCAACCATAACCACTCTCTTCTATTTATCTAGGCATTCATTGTCAAATATTTTCCTTCTGGTCTAAAATTATTCTTCCTATATATACATATATAGTGGTAAATGTTGCCTGTATAAATATATATTCCCACTGTATTTAAATTTCACTTCTATACTTGAAAAGGGGGACAATTATCATAAACACGTTGAATAAGATGGGAAAGTACGTTGACAATTCCCCCGCCAGTCCTCCTGAGAAAAGTCAATAAATTTCTTCCATTTGAAAGAGTAACGAATCTCTGTTGAAGTAAATGTCTTACAGCAAAAATAAATAAATAGAAGAAACCCAGAAAACGTTTGCAGTTTAATTTGAGAGAAGCCGCAATCAAAGTAAATTTAAGATAGTAAGTAGTTAATGCTTTATTTTGTCTTGTAAGCAAGATATACATGGTTCGATATTTGATATGCGTTTCCATAAAGGCTGGAAATCGGTTTTCCCTTTTTTTTCCCAATGTTTCAGTTTGATGCGGCTTGTGGGGCTCCCGTCTCCCAACAAATAAAAAATCCCCCAAAATAAATGGATCCCATAGTAATTTTGCAGTCTAGTTATAAGATCTATTTTCTGTCTGTCTGTCTGTCTGCCTGTCTGTCTGTCTGTCTGCCTGTCTGTCTGTCTGTCTCTCTCTCTCTCTCTCTCTCTCTCTATCTATCTATCTATCTATCTCTTTTTCTCCTTTACTGAAGGAGGACACTTTTCCGAAACGCTTGGTTTCCATTCTTTCTTACAACATAAGGTATATTCGACTGTTGAAAATATTATGTTAGGGAACAGATGCTGGGTGTTCCAGTCTTGATTGAGACAATTTTAAATGTCTGGTATGGACGTTGTTTCCATAACATTTGGAAGACCTCTAAGAGAAGAGGTAGTTAGCGTTCTTGAGCATAAATCAAAGACTACAAGCAAAACATGAAAAAAACGAGATCTTGACCGTCTTGAGAAGATCGATGCAGTGTACTGTTTAGTTCATCTTAGAAGGGACAAACATAGGATAGACTAATAAATTGGGCCAGGTGGAGGAAGGTTGCGGTTGCTATTATCTTAAATATGGAATCTGCGAAATAATCCAGACGCTTGTCGGGTTTCTCCTACTGCAATTAAAGAAAACCTAGAACCGTTTGACAAAAACATCTTTGTTTTCTTGAAGCGTTAAACCGTTCTATCCTGTGATAGAGAAAGAAGGTAGGGAGCTGAGAGAATTGTTGGCACGCCGGACGAAATGTTTTGCGGCACTTCGTCCTTTTTACGTTCTGAGTTCAAAGTCCGCCAAGGCCGATTTTGCCTTTCATCATTTCAGGGATCGATCAAATTAAAATAGTTACCAGTCGAGTAATGGAGTCGATGTAACCGATTATATTCCTCCCCAAAAATTTCAACCCTTGTTTCTGTAACAGAAAGTATTATTTAGCAAAAGGAGAAAACGAACTGCCAAGACCGAAGCGCTATGGACATGATCAATTCTTTCGAGTCGAATGTAATGTATACATATACATATATATATATATGTATGACATGTACATTATATAACATACATATATATATGCATGCATAGATAAACACATGCATAGATAAAAGCCTTTATGTAACGTATGTATGTAGGTGTGTTTGAAAGTATATATATTTTATTCTTTTATTTGTTTCAGTCATTTGACTGCGGCCTTCAGTCGGACAAATCGACTCCAGAACTTATTCTTTGTAAGCCTTGTACTTATCTTATCGCTCCCGTTCGCCAAACCGCTAAGTTACGTGGACAGAGACACACCAGCATCGGTTGTCAAGCGATGGTGGGGGGACAAACACAAACACAAAAACATATACATACATACATATATATATAATATATATTATATATATATATATATATATATATATATATATATACGTCGGGTTTCTTTCCGTTTACGTCTACTAAACCCACTCACAAGGCTTTTGTCGGTCTGAGGTTATAGCAGAAGACCAAGGTTCCACGCAATGGGACAGAACTCTGAGCCATGTAGTTGGTAAGCAAGCTATTTACCACACAGTCACTCCTGCGCCTATATATATATGTATATATATTTGGGTGCGTATATGTGTTTACAAGTACGTGCTTCTTTGTATGTGCTTCAGAAAAATGTGGGGCGAGCTGGCAATGGATGAATTCTTGAGTCATGATCCATTCCGCCATATAGCATGTTTATATATGTATGTATAAACACAAACACATGCACATCTATATATGTGTATGCCGCAGAGAAAAGTCTCCATAATTTTATTTACTTTTCAATAAACATCTACGTCATATCCTCATGATCTGGCGGCTGGAAAAAATTTTAAAGAGATGTCTGTGGGATACAATGAACCAAACTCTCATCACTCAAGAAATTCTTTTCTAATCTAGGCACAAGGCCCGAAATTTTGGGGAGGGGGTACAGTCGATGAGATCGACCCCAGTACGCAGCTAGTACTTAATTTATCGACCCCAAAGAGATGAAAGGCAAAGTCGACCTCGGCGGAATTTGAACTCAGAATGTAAAATCAATCAAGAAATTTTGAAAAGGAAATTAGGCAAGATAGGTCTCACTCTAAGAAAACCTCGAGGCAGATTTACAAGACAAATGTTTGACTGGCAACCTGAGCTAAAGAGAAAATTGGATGACTCAAGAAGGTCTGGAATGGGTATATGGGGGATGACGCAAAAGCAATCGGTACTTCTTTGTCTGAAGTCAAGAAGGCGTCTACTGGTATGAAATGGTCGCCGACTTACGCTCTTTACGGAGTCAATGTGGACTAAAATAACCATTGATGAAATGGATGACACGTTTAACAGTGGCGGGTTTTCAACCCTTAGAATCAATATGCTAAATACGAGTGACTGAATGGTGGAGAGATATTAATACTAACAGTATTTAATATGTTACGTGTTACAGAGCCTGTTACCTTTACTCTATTCTAAAGAAATATGAAATATAATTTCAATACATAAAACTAAAACTAAAAATTAAACGGTACATAAAAAAATACAAAAGCATAAAAATAGCACATACACAAAGAACACGTGTTCGCAAACACGTATATACACCCAGCATATATACACACACACACATACAAACACATACGTACATACATTCCGTACAGGCTTTTAACTAGGCATATGTGTATTATGTGTACATGTCATATATATATATGAATACGTATACTTTACATACAGTCTAGGTATGCGTGTGAGTATGTATGTATGTATAATATATATATATATATATATTATATATATATGTGTGTGGTGTGTTGTGTGTGTGAGGGGATATATATATAACTATATATATATGTGTGTGAGTGGATATAATATATATACATATATATATATGGATATATATACATACATATATATATATATATACATATATATATATAATAAATAATATAAGAGAGTGGTCACTATATGGCTCACTCTAGCACCAGTTAATTCCAAAAGGTTTCAACCACGAAAATACATGTTTCCCATGAAAGTCGTACGATTGTTAGCTCACAACACGGACAGGCAAATAAAAAATAACAAAAATACAGATTATTTTGGGACAATTGTTTCGCTATTAATGAATTAAATTAATTTTTACTTACAAAAAAAACCATTTGTAGCTCGTCAGCCAAAACTATCTGGATGAAATCCACTCAATCACACGCCAGATTTTACCATAATACGAATAAATACGCGTGTGGTTCAATTGATTACATCCGACGTTATAATTCAAATGCCCCAACCACAGCGCGCCAAACTTTCACGGAAAACAAATACAGCATTTAGAAATAAATGCAGCATAATATAATTAATTAATAAGGGTGAGAGAATTAGATACTAATTTAATAGTATATCTATTCAACACCAAGTGGCCTAGTGCTCTCCGAGAAACCTGGATTATTATAATATTTTATAACATATTATAATATTTTTACAAAATAAATATAAGAGAGTGGTCACTATATGGCTCACTCTAGCACCATTTAATCCAAAAGGTTTCAACCACGAAAATACATGTTCCCATGAAAGTCAGTACGATTGTTAGCTCACACGGACAGGCAAATAAAAAATAACAAAAATACAGATTATTTTGGGACAATTGTTTCGCTATTAATGAATTAAATGTAATTTTACTTACAAAAAAAAATCCATTTGTAGCTCGTCAGCCAAAAATATCTGGATGAAATCCACTCAATCACACGCCAGATTTTACCATAACGATAAATACGCGTGTGGTTCAATTGATTACATCCGACGTTATAATTCAAATGCCCCACCAACAGCGCGCCAAACTTTCACGGAAAACAAATACAGCATTTAGAAATAAATGCAGCATATTATAATTAATTAATAAGGTGAGAGAATTAGATACTAATTTAATTATAGTATATCTAAACACCCAAGTGGCCTAGTGCTCCGAGAAACCTGGATTTTATAATATTTTATAACATATTATTAATTTTTACAAAATAAATATAGGAGAGTGGTCACTATATGGCTCACTCTAGCACCAGTTAATCCAAAAGGTTTCAACCACGAAAATACATGTTTCCATGAAAGTCAGTACGATTGTTAGCTCACACGGACAGGGCAAATAAAAAATAACAAAAATACAGATTATTTTGGGACAATTGTTTCGCTATTAATGAATTAATGTATTTTACTTACAAAAAAAACCATTTGTAGCTCGTCAGCCAAAACTATCTGGATGAAATCCACTCATCACACGCCAGATTTTACCATAACGATAAATACGCGTGTGGTTCAATTGATTACATCCGACGTTATAATTCAATGCCCCAACCAACAGCGCGCCAAACTTTCACGGAAAACAAATACAGCATTTAGAAATAAATGCAGCATAATTATAATTAATTAATAAGGGTGAGAGAATTAGATACTAATTTAATAGTATATCTATTCAACACCAAGTGGCCTAGTGCTCTCGAGAAACCTGGATTATTATAATATTTTATAACATATTATAATATTTTTTAAAATAAATATAAGAGAGTGGGTTGGGGCATTTGAATTATAACGTCGGATGTAATCAATTGAACCACACGCGTATTTATCGTTATGGTAAAATCTGGCGTGTGATTGAGTGATTTCATCCAGATAGTTTTGGCTGACGAGCTACAAATGGATTTTTTTGAAGTAAATTACATTTAATTCATTAATAGCGAAACAATTGTCCCAAAATAATCTGTATTTTTGTTATTTTTTATTTGCCCTGTCGTGTGAGCTAACAATCGTACTGACTTTCATGGGAAACATGTATTTTCGTGGTTGAAACCTTTTGATTAACTGGTGCTAGAGTGAGCCATATAGTGACCACTCTCTTATATTTATTTTGTAAAAATATTATAATATGTTATAAAATATTATAATATCCAGGTTTCCGGAGCACTAGGCCACTTGGTGTGTGAATAGATATACTATTAAATTAGTATCTAATTCTCTCACCCTTATTAATTAATTATAATTATGCTGCATTTTTCTAAATGCTGTATTTGTTTTCCGTGAAAGTTTGGCGCGCTGTTGGTTGGGGCATTTGAATTATAACGTCGGATGTAATCAATTGAACCACACGCGTATTTATCGTTATGGTAAAATCTGGCGTGTGATTGAGTGGATTTCATCCAGATAGTTTTGGCTGACGAGCTACAAATGGATTTTTTTGTAAGTAAAATTACATTTAATTCATTAATAGCGAAACAATTGTCCCAAAATAATCTGTATTTTTGTTATTTTTTATTTGCCCTGTCCGTGTGAGCTAACAATCGTACTGACTTTCATGGGAAACATGTATTTTCGTGGTTGAAACCTTTTGGATTAACTGGTGCTAGAGTGAGCCATATAGTGACCACTCTCTTATATTTATTTTGTAAAAATATTATAATATGTTATAATATTATAATAATCCAGGTTTCTCGGAGCACTAGGCCACTTGGTGTTGAATAGATATACTATTAAATTAGTATCTAATTCTCTCACCCTTATTATTAATTACATATAATATATATATATATATATACATATATATATATATATACATATATGCTGCATATGTATGATATACATATGCACATACACATACATACATTTATATATGCAAAGTTGGTATATCAAAAGTTCCCGAAGCAGTTTTACACACACACATACACACACTCACACACGAGTATAAGAATGAGCTATTAGCTAAATGCGAGATAATTAGTTAAATCTTTAGTGAATTATGTAAAATGAGGCAGGTGTGGTTTTAATAGAGAAACTGGCTGAGAAAGATTACTTTGAACAATATTGAGTCAAATGACAGGAATAAAAGCGGTCTTCAATTAGTTAGCGATGGAGGTTCTTAGACGAGTCCATTATGGCGGATCTGGCGCTGGTGGAGATGTTTGTGATTGAAGTTATGATGGTTGCAGTGGATCTGGTGTTGGTGGATGTGGTGGTGGAGAGGTTTGTGATTGATCATATGATGGTTGCGGTGGATCTGGTGTTGGCGGATCTGGTGCTGGTGGAGATGTTTGTGATTGAAGTTATGATGGTTGCAGTGGATCTGGTGTTGGTGGATGTGGTGGTGGAGAGGTTTGTGATTGATCTTATGATGGTTGCGGTGGATCTGGTGTTGGTGGATGTGGTGGTGGAGAGGTTTCTGATTGAAGTTATGATAATTGTGATGGATCTGATGCTGGAAGTGTTGGTGGAGAGGTTTGTGATTGATCTTATGATGGTTGCGATGGATCTGGTGTTGGTGGATGTGGTGGTGGAGAGGTTTCTGATTGAAGTTATGATAGTTGTGGTGGATCTGATGATGGAAGTGTTGGTGGAGAGGTTTGTGATTGATCTTATGATGGTTGCAGTGGATCTGGTGTTGGTGGATGTGGTGGTGGAGAGTTTTCTGATTGAAGTTATGATAGTTGTGGTGGATCTGATGTGGCGGATGTGGGTGGAGAGGTTTGTGATTGATCTTTGATAGTTGCAGTGGATCTGGTGGTGTGGAGAGTTTCTGATTGAAGTTATGATAGTTGTGGTGGATCTGATGTTGGCGGATGTGGTGGTGGAGAGGTTTGTGATTGATCTTATGATGGTTGCAGTGGATCTGGTGTTGGTGGATGTGGTGGTGGAGAGGTTTCTGATTGAAGTTATGATAGTTGTGGTGGATCTGATGTTGGCGGATGTGGTGGTGGAGAGGTTTGTGATTGATCTTATGATGGTTGTGGTGGATCTGGTGTTGGTGGATGTGGTGGTGGAGAGGTTTCTGATTGAAGTTATGATAGTTGTGGTGGATCTGATGTTGGCGGATGTGGTGGTGGAGAGGTTTGTGATTGATCTTATGATGGTTGCAGTGGATCTGGTGGTGGTGGAGAGGTTTCTGATTGAAGTTATGATAGTTGTGCTGGATCTGATGTTGGCGGATGTGGTGGTGGAGAGGTTTGTGATTGATCTTATGATGGTTGCGGTGGATCTGTTGGTGGTGGAGAGGTTTCTGATTGAAGTTATGATAGTTGTAGTGGATCTGATGTTGGTGGATGTGGTGGTGGAGAGGTTTGTGATTGATCTTATGATGGTTACAGTGGATCTGGTGTTGGTGGATCTGGCGATGGTGGAGATGTTTGTGATTGAAGTTATGATGGTTGCAGTGGATCTGGTGTTGGTGGATGTGGTGGTGGAGAGGTTTCTGATTGAAGTTATGATAGTTGTGGTGGATCTGATGTTGGTGGATGTGGTGGTGGAGAGGTTTGTGATTGATCTTATGATGGTTGTGGTGGATCTGGTGTTGGTGGATGTGGTGGTGGAGAGGTTTCTGATTGAAGTTATGATAGTTGTGGTGGATCTGATGTTGGCGGATGTGGTGGTGGAGAGGTTTGTGATTGATCTTATGATGGTTGCAGTGGATCTGGTGGTGGTGGTGGAGAGGTTTCTGATTGAAGTTATGATAGTTGTGGTGGATCTGATGTTGGCGGATGTGGCGGTGGAGAGGTTTGTGATTGATCTTATGATGGTTGCAGTGGATCTGGTGGTGGTGGAGAGGTTTCTGATTGAAGTTATGATAGTTGTGGTGGATCTGATGTTGGTGGATGTGGTGGTGGAGAGGTTTGTGATTGATCTTATGATGGTTGCAGTGGATCTGGTGTTGGTGGATGTGGTGGTGGAGAGGTTTCTGATTGAAGTTATGATAGTTGTGGTGGATCTGATGTTGGTGGATGTGGTGATGGAGAGGTTTGTGATTGATCTTATGATGGTTGCAGTGGACCTGGTGTTGGTGGATGTGGTGGTGGAGAGGTTTCTGATTGAAGTTATGATAGTTGTGGTGGATCTGATGTTGGTGGATGTGGTGGTGGCGAGGTTTGTGATTGATCTTATGATGGTTGCGGTGGATCTGGTGGTGGTGGAGAGGTTTCTGATTGAAGTTATGATAGTTGTGGTGGATCTGATGTTGGTGGATGTGGTGGTGGCGAGGTTTGTGATTGATCTTATGATGGTTGCAGTGGATCTGGTGTTGGTGGATCTGGCGATGGTGGAGATGTTTGTGATTGAAGTTATGATGGTTGCAGTGGATCTGGTGTTGGTGGATGTGGTGGTGGAGAGGTTTCTGATTGAAGTTATGATAGTTGTGGTGGATCTGATGTTGGTGGATGTGGTGGTGGAGAGGTTTGTGATTGATCTTATGATGGTTGTGGTGGATCTGGTGTTGGTGGATGTGGTGGTGGAGAGGTTTCTTATTGAAGTTATGATAGTTGTGGTGGATCTGATGATGGAAGTGTTGGTGGAGAGGTTTGTGATTGATCTTATGATGGTTGATGGTGGTAGTAGCGATGGTTGTGTATGGTGTATGTTGTACGTTGTTGATAATGATGATGGTAGTGGCGGGATGGTGGTGGTGATGATAATGATAATAACGATAATTGTAGTGGGGGAGTGGAAGTGGTAGTGGCGATGATGAAGATGACGATGATGATGATGATGATGATGATGATGATGATGCTAATGATGATGATGAGGAAATTGGCACAACGCGAATACAAAAGACGCTATGGCAATGTGACATGAATGATCCATTGGGAGCTCTGTGGAAATATCGGCCTACAAAGAACAAAGATGTTGTGAGGAAACTGCTGAAGGACTCACGGAAAATGAGAATTGCAAAATCCTGAGGGACGCAATGATCCAGTGCAATCACCTGACCATACATAGGAAACCGGATATTGTTGTGGAGAATAACACAGAAGGTACATGTATGATAATCGACAAAGTATGCCCCGGTGATAACAGGATCGGTGTGAAAGAAGTCGAAGAAAAATAAACAACTATGACGATTTGAAGTAGGAAATATGAAGGTTGTGGTCAATGAAGAGAGTAGACATGATACCAATAGGAATTGGTGCACTTGGAAGTATCAGCACTCAACTCCCAGCATGGCTGAAAAAGATTGGTGCCAGTGTGAAGGTAGAACATCTAAAAAATCAGCATTGCTTGGAACTGCCAACATTCTTTGCAGGGTTCTTGAAACATAACCAGTAAACAAGTGTCACCTTAGTCTGCTGGCTGTGGACAGCTGACACTTCCCATCATACCCAGCAAAATAAGCTATGAGTTTTCATACAACAACAACAACAACAACAACAACAACAATAATAATAATAATAATAAATTACAGATTCGGGAAGCATTACGCAATGTATTTCCTGCCTTTTATACAATGAGTTCAAATCCTACGAAGGTCGACTATTCTTCAACTTTTCCAGATCAAATATAGTAACAGTCAAATACAGTGTACTCGTTAAAGATAATAATCGTCAATAATAATACTCGTCAAAATAAAGTGTACCCACTCAAGTAGGGTTTGCTCATCGATAAAATGAATTACCATTGAAAATTGAAGATTCTTCCACAAAAGTTGTGTTATTGTGCTGATATCCGAATTCATAAGATAAACACTAGCACGCCAGTGAAGTAACGGAGAGGAGAGAATTCCAGACGAAAGGCCTTAAAGTTTAATTCAGATCGCCTGGGTTCTGCTTCAAAATATTCTCTCCAATCACGTCTTCGTCCTTCAACAATTAGACAGCTATGCTCGCATAAAATTTAAGAAAAATTCCGTGCAGCACGGAATTTTGTCAGTGAATAGGTCGCGGTCTCAAAGCGACGAAAATATTTTGACAAATTAAATTTAAATGTTGAAGTGAATCTAACGGATTTTGTGTGTTTTCTTAAATGGCTTATAAACACCTTCCACGCTGCAATTGTTTTATATATATATATATATATATATATATATATATATATATATATGAAAGAAGGTTTGAAAATGCTATTTTAAAGATGTTTATTCACTTGCCCGGAAAACTGCATAAACCATACCCACATATACACACACACAGACGCAAATTCAATACCAACATGCACAGAAAGTACACGCATACACATACACACCACCCGGATAAACCCAACATACACGGACACACAACACCCTGAGAAATATTAATCACACACATACACACACACAAACGTGCACACACGTATACACACCATCCTACCAAAATATAAAACACAAGCACATGTATATATATATACACACACATAGAGACGTGCACAGAGACACACACACACACACACCATTCTGATCTCTGAACCAGTCTCAAAAACCACTGAACCATGATTCCTATTGCTCTTCCTTACTCACCAACCAGCCAACCAACCTCCCACACTGTCCCTTAAGATAGCAAACATTCCTTAGCTACACACAAGACAAAATGTCAGAAAGACAGTCAGTTATTCCTCTGCAATTTTTTGTAAAATCTTAAACATATCTCCTTCTGTGTGTGTGTGTATATATATATATATAATATATGCACACTACTAAACAAACATGATTTTTATTGAACTCATAATACTTTTTGGCGTCCTGTTCTGATTACTTTCTGAAATACTTTCTTGTAAACTGTTTTTAACATTTTCTAATTATCATCAAAGAATGTATATCTGTATTTTAATACAATTGTGATAACCAGTACTTAATACCCAAAAGCTCATGCAAAGCTTTACATTTTAATTTTGACAATCCTTTTCTAAAAAAATGAAACCGGTCAAGTGAATATATATCTTTAAAATTGCATTTTTCAAACCTTCTCTCATATATATTTCCACTTGTGCGGTACCTTACAACTTTACTTTGTTACGCATATATATATATATATCACGTGATCACGTGACCGACCAGTCCGTCAGATGTAGTTACACATCGCTGGTCACAATGCGTTCGCGTTGTTTTAGCCTTCGAATGACGCCACCCCGCTGGCTAACCGAGCAGGCCAACAGAAGAAAGAGCGGGAGAAATTGTGGTGAAAGAGTACAGCAGGGATCACCACCCCCTGCCGGTGCTTCGTGGAGCTTTTAGGTGTTTTCGCTCAATAAACACTCACAACTCCCTGTCTGGCATCGAAACCGCGATCCTACGATCGCGAGTCCGCTGCCCTAACCACTGGGCCATTGCGCCTCCACCATATATATATATATATATATATATATATAATATATATATATAAATATATATATATATGTGTGTGTGTGTGTGTGTGTGTATATACATAGATATACATATATATACATATACATTTATATGTGAGTGTGTGATTGTGTATGCACGCGTGTGTGTGTATAAATGACTGCGTGTGTGTGTGAGTGTATGCACATACACACACACATACACACACATATGTATCTGTTTTAATCGTGAAGACCAGTTTATGGGGTTCAGGAAAAATATATACTTCTTAGAGTGACTTCTCCGGATTTATCTCTTTCTAAAAGCATGTATATGTATACACCCACACACACGCGCGCGCATACATATATGTGTGTGTGTCTGTGTGTGTATACATACGTGCGCGTGTGCATGTGTGTATTTCTATATTGTGTGTTTGTGTCTGCGTTTGTCCACTTCTCTGTATCACATTTTATGTTTTTTTTATATCCCCCGTAAGTTAGCGCTTCAGCAAATAGAGAACGATAGAAAAAGTACCGGACTTTAAAAAAAAGCACAGGGATCGATTCGTTCGACTACACCATTCAACGCAGTGCTTCTGCATGGCCGCAGTCCAATGACTGAAACAAGGAAACGACATCAGGTAAAGATTGATTGAATTTATTTTATCTCAGTAACCTTACTTAGTAACTGTTTCTAGCAAGAAGAAAGATATATATATATATATATATATATATATATACATGATAAAATATATAATATATAATATATAATTGTATTCCCTAATACTGAATTAAAGTTTTGTATTTTGATGAACAACAAACTACTTCACAATGAAAAAGAACAATATTTTGAATTTAATAGAAAGGACAAGAAAGGGAAAATTTCATTAAAATAATTAATATGTGAGTGTTTAAAGCGAACCAGCTTACAATTCATAGAAGAAGCAAAAAGTTATTGTTGCTAAATAGAAAACAAATATTCTTTACTATATTCTATGAAGATAGTAAATCCGGAACTATAGAACGTAGCTCTGCATCTAATAACAACGATTAATGTAGACTGAAGGTGATTAAGTGCTTTTATAATATTTATTTGAAAACTGAAGTCCTTTGTGACTACCGCTGTGTATTGGTTTAAAAACAAATTAATAATTAATTTACCTTGTAGCAAATATGTATATGTACGTGTGCGTGTCTGTGTATATTTGTATATAACACATGGATAATACGTATATATATATGTATATGTATGTATGTATATATATATATATATACATATATACATACATAGATTATATACACATATACAGACATATACTTGTGTGTGTATGAGTGTGTATACATATATATATGTATATATATATATATATATATATATATATATATATATTCTATATATATATGTGTGTGTGTGTGTGTGTGTGTGTGTATAGTTTTTGTATTGAAGCTGAAAAACATCACAGATTGTTTTCAGCTTACAAAGAACACTACACCTTCCTCTATCTCTGTAGTAAATTTCCTCAACTTGTTTGCACCTGACATGCACACACGCATATATGTGTACGTGTGTGTGTTTGTGTGTGTGTGCGTGTGTGTGCTTATATATATATGTTTACATACAGATGATTGCTTGGACCTTGAGTATATGGTTAGTAGTATGCCGGTGAAAGCACTTCCAACCTTTAGGCTACCTGATGTTATCCATAGTTACGATATAAGTGTCACTAGATATATATCAGAAATTTCTCAGTATTCGTTGAGTTTATAATAAATGAAGGACACGGAAAATTGAATTAGCAAGAATCCTTATTCAACACAATGATCGTTTCCTCCCGTCCTGCACCTGTTTCTTGCAGGTGGGATATTGTACTTTTACCTGTGTTACTCACAACATTCCAGCGTTTACAACATGCCAAGCGAAATCGAGTATATATTGAGAAGTATCTTATCTAAAACGAGACACCCAATGAGATGCAGCCTGCGCTGGTGGATGCAGCATAACTAGCTGTACAACATCCAACCTGCAAGGGTGAGTCTAAATGCAGGATGAGTCTAAATGCAGGATGAGTCTAAATGATTGTTGTGTTGAATAAAGGTTCTTTCTAACTCTATTTGCCGTGTTCTTCATTTATCATATATATATATATATATATATGTATGTATGTATGTATGTATGAAAGACAAAAGGGAGGGAAAAAACTACAGAAGGCTTGTGTTATATGGTCAAAGAATATCTTTAAATCGTTATGTTAAAAAAATGTTATAAAATTTTGCGTATAGTAACATAGTTTTTGGAGAAATTGCCAGTTTCGTATTTTCTTTTCAAATTTCTTAAATTTCTTTACCTATATCGTGTCATGTCTTCACTATGTTGTGAAATATGGAGTTCCAGGCAGGGGAAGGTAATCAGGGATTTTTTTCCGAATAAGGGAGATAATCAAACATGTTCGGAATGACTAGGCTTAATTAATTCAATATGATTTGGTTTAGAAGGAATGTTACAAGTGTTTAGGTTTTGCTTTATATTTTTTTCAATGAGATGAGTTTTGCTTATTTAAAAATGTTAGAAATGGTTGTTTTGGCTTATATTTTTCAATCAAGAAGGTTTGTGTTGGTGTTCCAATGGCACAAAGCAACTGCTACCACAATTTATAATATTTCCATTCTATCAATGTGCCATAATATTTTTCTAACATAACGAAATATAACATAAATATATTCCTTAACCATATAACACAAGCCTTCTGTAGTTTTTTCACTCTCTTTTGTCTTTTATACATCCAACCACGTGCTTTCACATACCAACTCTCTCACCTATATATATATATATATATATATATATATATATATATATAAGGCGAGCTGACATAATCGTTAGCAGGCTCGACGAAGTGTTTAGCGGTATTTCGTCTGTCGCTCCGTTCTGAGTTGAAATTCCGCCGAGGTCATCTTCGCCTTTCATCCTTTCGGGGTCGATAAATTAAGTAACAGTAAAACACTGAGGTCGA
>NW_021834468.1:47500-48667 GCF_006345805.1 Octopus sinensis
ATCAGATTTGGGAGATAGAAAATAGATTGATAGTAGATAGATAGATAGATAGATAGATATATAAATAGATAGATAGATAGATACATAGATAGATAGATGGTGAAAGAAATGTAGGGATAAATAGATAGATGGTGATAGAAAGATAGAGAATAAGTGATAGAGAATAAGAGGGAGAAAGAATGAGAGAGAGAGAGAGAGAGAGAGAGAGAGAGCAAAGATATTAAGATAGAGAAATAAAAGGAAGAGACAGGAAGCGAAATACAAATGATACGAGTAAAATGGAGACACCGAATGCATTGGATAAAACTAGATATAGAAGAACAGAGATAAAGCGAATATATTAAGCTATTAAAATTGCCGCGCTCACCGCCCTCCTAGACGACGGCGAAAACAATCCTACAACAAACGCAATAACAACAACAACAAGAACAACAAGAACAACACGAACAACAACTACGGCAGAAACAACTATAGCAACAACAATAACATTACCAATGCGATCAGCATAAACCACAGAGTATTCCCCTCCATCGTACCTCATCACAGTTATGATACAACACAGGGTAATAAATCATAAAGCAGATATAGCAATTCATTTATTAGATAAATAGCAAGTCTCCAGAAGAATCACATCTCTACAAGCACAAACGCATGTGTAAACAGGCGCACTCACACCGCGCACACACATGTAGATTTAGACTTAAAATCAAATTAAACACCGTTAATGCATATATGTATATATGTATATATATATATATAATATATATATATATAATATATATATATATATATACATATGTATGTATGTATCATATATATATGTATGTATGTACATATATATTTACATACATATATATATATGAGTATATACATATATATATATATATTTATATATATATATATGTACTGTGTGTGTGTTGTATTACAGCACAATAAAAATAAGCATACATATACACATACGCATACACATACATTACACACATACACACCACATATATATATATATATTATATATATATATATATACATATATATATATATATATATTAACATATTCATGTATATATGTATGTCTATGAATGCATACATATACATGTATATATGTGTATTTGTGTGCATGTGTGTATGCCTGTGTCACTGTGTTATCTCATTCTGCTTCTGCATCTA
>NW_021834469.1:0-7500 GCF_006345805.1 Octopus sinensis
GGCCGAGAAGAAGAAGTTATGGACGGACCAACACCTTACGCAATCTCCTCACAGCCAAGCCAGCTCGACTAGCACTGACGCCGTTAAACACACCGAGCCAGATAATATATAAAGCTACTCTACTACTATATACTACTTACTACTATACACTACTACTACTACTATACTACTACTACCAACAACAACACGAACAGAACAACAGAAACACTACTACTACTTCGTATACTACCACATTTATCTCCTCCACCACGATATCTCCGCCACCAACCACCCACCATCAGTATTACTACTAATACTACTAATACTACTACACTACTACTACTATACTACTCTACTGCTACCACCACCAACAAGAACAGCCAACCACTACTACTTTTACTACGCCACTATCATCTCTCCACCACCAACAACCCACCACTACTACTACTAATACTACTACTACTACTACTACTACTACTACTACTACCAACAACAACACGAACAGCAACAGAAACACTACTACTACTTCGTATACTACCACATTTATCTCCTCCACCACGATTATCTCCGCCACCAACACCACCACCATCAGTATTACTACTACTATACTACTACTACTACTACTACTACTACTACTACTACTACTTCTACTGCTACCACCACCAACAAGAACAGCAACACTACTACTACTTTTACTACCGCCACTATCATCTCCTCCACCACCACCACCACCACTACTACTACTACTACTACTACTACTACTACTACTGTTGCTGCTGTTGCTGCTGCTGCTGCTGCTACTGTTACTACTAAATTAGCGACTACCACTCCCTCCGATGACTCTCACCTTGTTACAAAACCGATAATGCCCTTGATAATGTAGTCTTAGGTACCTTCTGCGTATCATTCTCTAACGAAAGAAAGGGTTCACTGGTTAAAGCAGAGTTATGCCTGGTGCTTCCTCCATAGAACTGCCGCGATTTTCGGTGGCATTTGAACTCCCCACCTTTAGGGGTTCAATGCTAACAATGTCTCACCGAGGGTTTCCCTATATAGACGCAAAGTCTGCAAGTCGCAGCAGCCAAGCAGAACAACGTAGAAGGCACTTGCCGAAGGTGTCACGCAGTAGGACTGAACCCGGAGCCATGTGGCTGGGAAGCACACTTCTTACGACATAGGGTCTCCCATGCATATATAGCCACGCCCGTGCCCAATCGCCACGCCCGCGCCTAATAGCCACACCTGTGCCTAATAGCCATGTCTGTGCCTAATAGCCACGCCTGTGCCTAATAGCCACGCCTGTGCCTAATAGCCACGCCTGTGCCTAATAGCCACGCCTGTTCCTAATCGCCACTCCTGTGCCTAATAGCCACGCCAGTACCTAATAGCCACGTCTGCGCCAATAGAGCCTGTATAATGAAATAGATTTGCGAAGGGAGTGGTGTGTTGAAATAACTTCGCCAGGCGTTCCTCTGCGGACATTGGTACAACAAAGGCAACAACAGTAGAATCAGTAACAACAAAAACAACAACAACAACAGCCAGAACAGCATCAGCAGCAGCAAAGGAGATGACAATAACAATAGCGAAAGACGAATTAACTGAAACAATATAAGTCATCGTAGCTTCAGCATCTTTAAGTGGAAAGATGTTGAGTTGATATAATTGCCTAAGCGTTGAAAGCTGTTTCGTGCAAACGGCTTTTGGTGTTTGCAAAGTAAGGAGATGAAACATGAGACATTAACAGGTAGGATGTGTCGTAATTTGATGGATGGCCATAGAGAAATAAACAATGGCGATTGGTGACTTATTGGACAGAATGAATAGAGAAACACGGACAAAATGGCGACGGGATTTAACGTCATTGTGTGTGGACGTGTATGCGAGCAAGTGTGTGTGTGTGTTTGTGCGCATATGTGTGTGTGAGTGTGTGTGTGTGTATGTGTATGTGTATGTCAGGGGTTAGCTTACAACATCAATGATACAAGAACTGGAAGATCAATCAGGAAGACAAAACCATTCGATATCTATCTATCTACACAAATATATATATATATATCATACACACATACTTGTATATATATATATATATATATATATATATATATATATATATATACATATACGTTCAAATATATATATAATATATATATATATTATATAATGCGTGTGTATAATATGTATGTATGTATATATTAGTGTGTGTGTGCGTGTATGTATATGTATATATATATATATATATTATATATTATATATATGTATATATAATCGTTTCTGCTATAGGTACAAGACCTGAAATTTTCGGAGAGGTAGTGAATCGATTACATCGACTCCCAGTGCGTAACTGGTGCTTAGTTTATCGACCCCGAAAGCATGAAAGGAAAACTAGACCGCCGGCGGCATTTGAACTCACAACGTAAAGACAGACGAAATACTGCTGAGTATTTTGTCCTGCGTGCTACTGATTCTACCAGCTCGCCGCCCAACGCATATACGTAATAATATACTTTGACACACACACACACATATATAGAGAGATTTGTGCGCATGCGTGACTGGTACTTTGGTTCTGTGTGTCACGAAATGATGAAAGCGTTAAGTGACTCGCTAGGATTTGAACCGCAAAACGTAAATGCCAGAAGAAACAACGCAAAACATATTCCAACTTTCCAACGACCCTGCTCTTCCAACCACCACCACCACCACCACCACCACCACCACCACCACCAGCACCAGCACTGCCACGAGCACCACCACTACCGCCATCATCATCATCATCATCACCATCATCTTCTTCCAATAATAATAAATAATAATAATAATAATAATAATAATATTAATAATAATAATGATAATAATAATTAGAATGGTAATAATAATATCGAAATTGATAAATATCTTAATTATATTTCCAGGCGCTATAGTCAGATATTCCTCACAGCCCTGCAACAGTCTTCCGGGAACCTATTAAAATTATTACGTAACATTATCTGCTTGCAGATCTTTAAAATTAATTATTTCCTTAATTTATGCAGACATTTGTCAGATAATGATGCTATTCCTATTTGCCAATTTCGGATCAGGTGTCATTACTGAAGAATCATCCAAAACGGCTGCCGATTTGCAGAAGTTGTTGAGCGACTGGGGCAACGTACTTTGCAGTATTTAGTTACAAACATTTACGTTCTGGGTTCAAATTGAGACAGCGACTTATAAACATCTCTTGTTAGATATAGCTACGGCCCTTTATGTTCTGCGTTTAAATTGGTAGAGGGACAGATGATATGCCCAGTGGTGGTTAATTTTGCTTCTTTTCGTTCCTGGTTCAAATTGATAGAACACCGGGGCAGAAACGTAGCGCGTAGGGCGAAATGCGTAGCCGTATTTCGTCGGCCGTTACGTTCTGAGTTCAAATTCTGCCGAGGTCGACTTTGGCTTCCATCCTTTCGGGGTCGAATAAATAAGTACCAGTTACGCACTGGGGTCGATATAATCGACTTAATCCATTTGTCTGTCCTTGTTCGTCCCTTTTGTGTTTAGCCCCTTGTGGGTAGTAAAGAAATAAATATATAGTTATGTGCCTTTACGTTCAAAGACCAGTAGAGTAAATTAGACCGCTAAAGCAACTGGCTGGTGGAGCAACGGACATCATGTCTTCTGATGTTTAGTTACGACCCTTTACGTTATGAGTTCAAATCAGTAGAGCGGCAGACAACATGTCTTGCGCTATTTATCTATAATCCTTTACGTTCCAATCTCACCAAAGTCAGCTCTTCTTTTCATTATGATTCTTAAGGGCGAAAAACTAAAGTATTAATTACGTAAGCAGATATTCTTAATTTGCAACCAATTCTAATCCTTCCCATTCCTGATGGTCTCTCACACGCCTAAAGCTGTATGTTAGAGACTGCTTATCTTTTCAGAAAAGAAAAATTACTTCCGGTCCCGACTCTTGCTAAATCTCTCTAGAACTCAAATGTGTTTCACCCACAGCGAAATTCTATTAATATATATGAAGCACTGCTGCTGCCGTCCCTATGCACGGACGCCGGTAGTTTCTAACGTCTCTCAAACCTCATCATCGCTTCAAACAACCTTCTCCCACTTAAATTGTGTGATCCCCATATTAAACCTCCGTGATAAAATTAAATAATGGCTACAGTATACTAGATTGCAGCGACGTCCGGGTTGTTATTGACACAGACACACACAAACACGCATATAAACTTGTTACCGATTCCAATATGTTTGGGGCAAATTCAAACTCGTGAGAAAGTCATTCACAATATTTCATCATGGAGAAAATTTCTCGCTCCGTGTGCAAATACACCGCGTCTGCTTACAACGTCTCCAAACAAGATCGTGGGATGCACGTATTTCGGTGTTTTTATCACCTCTTCAGTAGCAGAGATCGGAAAGACAGACGCTGCGAACTGACAGGAGAATATGCATATCTCTCTCTCTCAATATTTATATCCATATATATGTAACTACATACGTATTTTACATTTATACCTACCGGGTAATTCGCGATCACATTCACTCTTCCCTATAACCTTCTACTAGCTCTCTCTCTCTCTCTCTCTCTCTCTCTATCTATCTATCTATCTATCTATCTATCTATTTATCTATCCATCTATCTATCTATCTGTTTATCTATCTTTCTATCTATCTATCTATCTATCTATCTATCTATCTATCTATCTATCTATCTATCTATCTATCTATCTTTCTATCTATCTATCTATTCTATCTATCTATCTATCTATCTATCTATCTATCTATCTATCTATCTATCTATCTATCCATATTTTTATGTGCTTATTGTATCTCCGGGTGAACCGCCCGTTTCATCTTTTATTTAAACCTTCATCAGGAGACAAAAATTCAGAGGTCCTCTTTGTAAATGGCTTTATAAACCATATTCAACGACGCAAAGGATATCCCTCACCACCAAAAACTAAACCAGAGAATAACACAAAATATCATATTTAATGGCCCAAAATCCAATTTAATTTTAGAAAAGTTTTCAATTATTAGGAGTATGCCTAATTTGCCAGCTTTGTTAAATTAGCTTTATATACCGGTTTATATAAATTTCACGTGCTCCTATATCTGATTTATGTGTTATCAGTACCTGCTCATCCCTATGATATTTGATTTATATATAGTTTTAATTAATAGAATTATGGCAAGCAATTCAATTCAGTTTATTAATTTTAATTATCATTGTTATTATTATTATTATTATTATTATTATTATTATTATTATTATTATTATTATTATTATTATTATTATTATTATTGTCATTATATTATTATTATTATATATATTATTATTATTATTATTATTATTATTATTATTATTATTAGTATTATTATCATCATTACCATTATTATTATTTCAATTTTAACTAATGTCGTAATATCGTCAATTTCATGTCCTTATACGTAGATGAACACACACACGCACCACACACACACACACATACACACACACACACCACACACACAGACATATATATATTTATATATATGTGTGTGTACATGAATTTATATATATGCATATATCATTATTATTATCGTTATTATCATTATTGTTATCATCATCTTCATTATTATTATTATTATTATTATTATCATTATTATCATCACCACCACCATCATCATCATCACCATCATCATCATCATCATCATCATCATCATCATCATCATCATCATCATCATCATTTTTATAATTGTGATATCAACTTAAATAATCTCGTATAACATCGTATATTTCAATTAATATAATTAGATCTTTCCATCTGATTTATGGATTGTCAGTATCACTTAACCGCCATGCATATTTCGTTCATTTAATTTACTTAATCAATAAGACAACTGCTAATAATCAACACTGTTAATTTCTCTACCTCCATTACATACATCGCCTACATTTTTTTCCTGCTCACAGGTTTATGAAATATTAAAAATTGCATTCACATTTTATAGCTTAGTTACTTCCATACTTTTTTTATTCGCTTCTTTAGAGTAACGACTGAAATATAAATCCATCTTCGTGATTAATATTTATTACACCTATTTAGCTCATTTAGACGTATTAACACTGTAATGTGTCTTAACGGTTAAAGTCTTGTGCTCAAAAACATGTTGCCTGATCGATTTCTGGCAATGTGTATCTGGGCAAAGTAAGACACATCCCGTGGAACTAGACCAACGTAAATATGGCAAACCATGTCTAGTTCAGTCTGATTAATGTGAATATCAGCAGGGTACAATCGTCCAATCCAGGGGCATGGCTTCAAAGATTGAGATATCGATTGCTCAGTTCTTTATTTTTTTCTATAGAAAATTCTATTTAATTCTATTTTGATAATCAGAACTTCACAAATGACCTCGACTCGATGACTCCTTAATGCGAATCATATACATTTGCTGTTTCGATGTCACTGGCTCTCTTCAGTACGGTGTAGAAAGACTTGCGGTGAAAGACTGATGCGCTTTTCACTTCTAAATGGCTGAGTACTTTCCATTGGCTTTGCTGAGTGGTAAGAAGTTTGCTTCTCGATCACATGTTTCCGCGATCGGTTCTACTAAGGAGAATCTAGGAGAAATGTCTTCTAAAGTAGCCTCGGTATGACCAAAACCTTGTGAGAGGATCTGGTAGACGGAAACTGAAAGAAGCCCGTCATATATATCTTTGTGTGTATGTCTTTGTATCTCTATTTGTGCACACTACCGCATAATCACCGGTGTTGGTGTGTTTCTGTTCCCGTAATTAGCGGTTCGGTGAAAAAGACCAGATAAAATAACTACCAGTCTTTAAAAAAGAAAATACTGAGGTTGATCCAATCAGCTAAAATTTCACAAAGGGGTAGCCCCACCATGGCCGCCGGTAAACGAAACGACTGACAAGGTTAAAAGATAAAAAAATTATATTAGGTGCTGTTTATTTTCATTCCTTTGTTTTCAAAAGTTTATTTTAAGCGGTTGCCATGACGATAACACAGCAGCTGCAATGCTCGCAGAAATTACAACGAACTTTGCTGTTATTATCCACAGAATAACTATTTGTTCTATTACCATTCTCTGTACGATTTCAACATACCTATTATGGAAATCTGAGAATGATATAGTAGTGTGTCATGATTGCATAGCTAAAGATTTAGAATTCGGAGGAGAGACGAAAGACGAGAACCGGGAGATTAGAAAACTTGAAAGAACTAGACGTGGCCTGCTTCTGTAGAAACCAGATACAATTTTTGTAGTTTTATTTACCCTGTTTTATTTATATGTATATATATATATATCTATATATATATATATATAATATATATATAATATAATATAATATGAGGATATATAGATTGGCTACACTAGAATATTTCAAGCAGTGCCCCAGCATGACCGTGGTCAAATGACTAGAACAAATAAATAGTAAAAAAGATGCATATAAACACATATATATGCATATAAATATGCACATATACATACATATATATACTTACACATATTATA
>NW_021834469.1:15000-20000 GCF_006345805.1 Octopus sinensis
GTTTGTGTGTTTGTGTTTATCACCCTAGCATTGCTTGACAACCGATGCTGGTGCGTTTACATCCCCGTCACTTAGCGGTTCGGCAAAAAGAGACCGATAGAATAAGTACTGGGTTTACAAAGAATAAGTCCCGGCGTCGATTTGCCCGACTAAAGGCGGTGCTCCAGCATGGCCGCAGTCAAATGACTGAAACAAGTAAAAGAGTAAAAAGAGTAAAAGAGAATATATATATATATATATATATATATAAAGTATACTTGACGTTCGTAATATTTCAGCTGTAGATTGCTGCACTCTGGAATGATGGAAAATGAATCCCACCGTATTCATAAAACATAGTTTGGCATCTAGATCAATGATATCACCGTGCCTCATTAAAATTGATAAAATAAGAATATGCAAGTAATTCTTTACACCTGTTTCTAGAATAGTTTCGCAGGTCTCTTCGCGTTGACCGCACCACTGCAATTAAGTAGCAACTTAATGTATTGTCTGAAGGATTGCTTTTAAATCTCTCCTTTGTGACCAACTATGATATGGTTAACCGTCACAGAGAATATTATACCATTTGATGAAGTGCTGGTTTTAGGAAAGCAATAGTCTCTGTGACAGTTGAACGTATACCGTCTGATGGAGTATTTGACAGTTGTTCTTAAAGTGTTATTTCTTAAGATGAAACATTTCCTAGTCTCACGGAAATATAGGTTTTAAAAAGAAAAAAAAATCTTTGAGCACTTTCAGTCGTCGAGTTGAGATGTACGTTGTTCAGTTCTTGAAAGTCTTCTATTACAGAAAGAGTTAGAAAGAGGGAGAGAGAGAGAGAGAAAGAGAAAGAGAGAGATAGAAATACAGGGAGAGAGAAAAGAGAGAGAGAGAGAGAAGAGAAAGAGAGAGAGAGCAAGAGAGAGAGAGGGGGAGAGGGAGAGGGAAAGGAGAGACAGACATACAGACAGAGAGAAACAAACAGTTATATACATACATATACTCACAAATATATATGGAGTGAGAGAAAGAAAATGAGAAACAGAGAGAGAGAGAGAGACTGAGAGAGAAAGAGGGGTGGGTGAGGGGCAGAAATGAGATGGAGGAAGCTGATTTTTGTGGTTAGTTTATATGTTTAAAGAGAACAACCTCTGATCAAATTTCACCTAATATGTCTTGGCGTAAACGACTTGGCTTTCGAAAATATATAAAAGAACAATAGGAATTCAATAAAAAAGATACAAAGAAACATTACTACAGAATATCTTGAACAGATTCTTGCTAACATATTCTTTCCAATTACATTTTTTTTATATTACTTCTATTTTATGTTCTTGCTTTTTTTTCAGAAATGTCTTGTAAAAATTCATGTCTGAAGAAGAGAACCTAAACAACAAAAAATCACACACACACACCACACACACACACACACACACACACGCACACATACATATAGATCATAATAATTATTATATGAATATAAATCAGACAAGTTCGATTTGTTATTAAAGATTATGACGTACACAAAATCATTCAATTATATTTGGCACCGTTCCTGTAACTTGAGACGATTTTTATTCCTAATTCTTCAAGTTATTGCTAATCAATTCTTGTGTGGATTTTTTTGAAAGAATCATCTGTTTAATATATTCTTTGTGAATGATAAAAATCAATTATAATATTCCAGCATGTTTAGCTTTTATGATTTCGATTTTCTCTTCTAACGTCCAGTTAGCAGGGTTTGTAAGCTTGGATGCCAGCGCGGATCCATGCATAGGAGAGACGTAAGGGCTGCAAGAATGAATTAGAAGCATGGCTTCCACACATGGGTTGCAAAGTGAAGCAGAAGTAAGGGTCCAAAGCAGAGCAAAGTGATGAAGGACTTTCTTCTTTGACTATTACACCTTGGAGTTTCAATCCCATCATGCGCTAAATCGTACCCGTGTAAATTTTTACATTGACGTGGGTCGAACCAAAAATTGGGGATTGTGATTTGGTTGACGAAATATGTATAGAAACTCGTTGTCGTCGGTGTTCTTCTTGAGTGAGTGTCTTCATGCATCGCTTAGTATAGCACATCGCACTTCCAGTTCCTTGGTATGCTTTTAACAAATTCCACGTTCTTGTAAATATGAGGATCTAGGATCTTCGGTGTTAGGAAAATAAATATTATTGTTCAGGTCACTGCATCGAACTCGGAATCTTGGGGTTAGTAGCCAGCACTCTTAACCACTACGCCATATGCATTTCAACAGAGACCAACTGAATGTTTGCGGGAAGATCAGGTAAAGATGACGGCGACTACCTGGTCACAGCGTGCACCACTCTCAACTGGAAGCTTCCACATCAGTCACGTAGAAGCCACTTCATGGTGATGCAAAAAATAAAGAAAGCGTCGTTACCTCGGCAACTTGATTGCAGACACTGGCTTGGAATGTATTCAGGACTTCGAGGCAGTGATGATGAATTAAGAAGCGTGGCAGGTAGAGAACTTTGATGCTGGGGTTCGAGTTTGAACCCGAACATATTAATAATTTCAGAAGAAATAAATTACGTAAAAGTTTACCAAGTATATAGAAATGAGCACACACTACAACCACGTGACTGCACTTTCCAAGCAAGCCGTTGGTTTTCTATGAAGCAATACGCAGTAACGACATGTAAATAACGGAGAATTGAATATGTCTTAAACCAAAGATCTTATTAGAAGAATACATAACAGAAAATGAAGTGCCGTCTCCCTAAAGTATACAGTATCGGATATCCGACAAGTTTCCAGAGATCTTCGGAAGCAGGAAATTTCCTGGCGTTGACAACTTTTACTGAGATGTGTAGGTCTGCTAGTGGTTTGTTATTGGACATATTTCACTGCTAAATTCCATGTTTTGAATACGTTAACACTAAGTTATCTGTATATCTATCTATCTATCTATCTATCTATCTATCTATCTATCTATCTATCTATCTATCTATCTATCTATCTATCTAATCTAATCTAGTCTATGTTGTCGCGTATGGAACGAATCCGATTGTCAGTCGAGTATTGCCCTGCCACGTTCCTTTAACTGGGAAGGCAAGGCGGTTTGCGTCGTACTGGTGGCTATGGTGAAAGAATGTGTGTGCGGTGGACTTGTTTAAAATGTTTAGAGTCAAACACTTTCCTCTCCAGCCAATCTCTCATCAACTTTTTCGAGTATCACTTGAAAAGGAAGGTAGGAGTAGAGAGGGAAGTTATTGTCTAATGAAAGATTCAATAAAAGGTGGGTGAATGTAGCAAAAATGACACGCATGAATGACGGAACCACTTTGAGTGTTAACCCATAAAACAAAGAAAGAAAGAAAGAAAGAGAGAGAGAGAGGGCACTTTGTTCGCATAGAATTTTCCTTTTGGCGCGGTTACCGTGATTATTTTTAATAGGTTTTTCCTTCCACGGATAATTCTATGTCAGTGTCAAATTTTCTCTTCCATTTGGGAATTCATATGGTTAAAAAACGTCACCTTGTTATCTATTTGTGCACACGCATCCCGCCAAAATTTCTTTTTTCAATCCCTTTTGATCGATTTCGAAAAAGAAAAATTCTACATTGTTTTGTCCCCTCTGTGTTAAGCTCTGTTTGGCAAAATGATCTGTCTCTCTCTCTCTCTTTATCTATCTATCTCTTTCCCTGTTTCATTACGTAATAAAAGTTATTTCTACTAAACATTTTAATATTCCTTGCATGTAGTATATTAGAACTATCTTAACACAGCTTGATTAATATATTCATATTGTGAGCTCAGACGCCATAGAAATATCAAATTTCACAGTGAAAATACGGCTTTCGATAAAATAAATAAAAAATTAGCAGTAAATATATAGGCGCAGGAGTGGCTGTGTGGTAAGTAGCTTGCTTACCAACCACATGGTTCCGAGTTCAGTCCCACTGCGTGGCATCTTAGGCAAGTGTCTTCTGCTATAGCCCCGGGCCGACCAAAGCCTTGTGAGTGGATTTGTTAGACGGAAACTGAAAGAAGCCTGTCGTGTATATGTATATATATATGTGCGTGTATGTGTTTGTGTGTCTGTGTTTGTCCCCCTAGCATTGCTTGACAACCGATGTTGGTGTATTTACGTCCCCGTCACCTAGCGGTTCGGCAAAAGAGACCGATAGAATAAGTACTGGGCTTACAAAGAATAAGTCCCGGGTTCGATTTGCTCGACTAAAGGCGGTGCTCCAGCATGGCCGCAGTCAAATGACTGAAACAAGTAAAAGAGAGAAAGAGAGAGAGAGTGAGAGAGGGATTCGATACCTCGACCACGAGAATTCTGACTGTATTTTGGTCACGCTGCACTTTAATTACTTGTCGGGAGCCATTATTTTCTCAGTAACATTTATGTAGCTGTGTATTGGTTATTACCAAGTCTTGGAGATACCCAATAGATATCTTAACCAGCTCTTATCTCATTCTTCTTACACACACACACATAAACACTCATACACAGATATATGAATAGATGTCTATGAACGGATATACTCAGATAGATGAATGCATGTCTATAAACGAGTGTATATATATATATACGCGTACATATCCACGAGTATGCCTATATTTTTTGCGTAAGGTTTATGTGTGCGCGCACAAAGAAGCATATGTATATACATGTATATGAATGTATGTCTGTATACACACAATATATGTGTACAGGAAATACTATATATATATATATATATATGTATATTTATACAGTTATATATGTTCAGCATACATATACATGTAAGTATATATGTATACATGTAGGTATATATATAATATATATATATATAATATATATATATATATATATATGCATGTATGTTTGCATGCGTTTGTGTATGTGCATACATTTACATGGCGCATGTGTAAGCGAACGAGGCAAAGGCAAAAAATAAAAGAAAGATGGCGGATATGTAATCATCTCAATGCAAGTTTAAAAGAAATACATGATTGCTAGTATGGTGAAGTAGTGTCCAACACGAAACATTAGAATTTTCTTCTA
>NW_021834469.1:25000-30000 GCF_006345805.1 Octopus sinensis
GCTGAGTTAATACAGAAATGCTGAATGGTATAAAATCAAACAGTGTTTGGGAATAATATTTAAATAGAAATATATGGCCGTGTGGGTAAGAAGCTTGCTTTGCCACCACGTGGTTTCAGGTTCAATCTCACTGCACGGCACATTGAATATGTGCCTCTTACTGTAGCATCGGAGCGACCAATATTCTGTGAGTGACTTTAAACGACAGAAACAGTATAGAAGTTTCTTAGCTCCTACACGCATTTTTTCTCTCCTTGACTTTTTCTGTGTATTTTTCTGTCGAAGAGCGTAGGCTCGAAACATAAAAGACTTTTTCTATTCCTGAGCGCTATACTAATATATTTGTTTGATTGTACTCCACCTGCCTTCGTCTTTTGTTTATTTTCGTAAACTTTCCCGTTATATATATATATATATATATATATATATATAGTTCAAATTTACAGAGAAACAAAACACGAAGACCGGTGTATGAACAACAAACAGATGTATTAGTTTAATGCTCGCTCCTTTATGTTTCGAGCTTACGCTCTTCGGCAGAAATGAATACGAAGGAAAAAATCGAGAGATAATGAGAAAATAACAAATTTCAGCAGTCCAACATGGCGGATAACTGGGGGAAAAAAAGATGTTGAATGAAAGAGATAAAAATGGTGCCCCCATTGAACTCAACTGCACAATCGTGTGTGTGTTTGTGAGAATTGTTTGTGTGAGTGTGTATGTGTATATGTTTGAATGGGGTGAGTAAGTCTGTTGTATGATTGTGTTGTGTGTAGCAGTTGATGTGTACTTTTTTTTTTCCTGTGGTGTGTGCACGTGTGTATGTGTGTATGTATGTGTGTCTGTGACGGAATAATATGTATATGTATAGGGAATGTTTGTGGGCGACAGTTATTTCTGTCGATGCGAGTTGCGCGTGTGTGTATATTGTGTGTGTTCAGGTATTATGTGCTTGTGTGGGTGTGAGAGTGTGCACGATGGTGATGAAGATGATGATAGTGATGGTGATGAGGACGATGATGATGGTGATATTGTTGATGATGGTGGTGGTGGTGATGATGATGGTAATGATGAGGACGATGATGCTGATGGTGGTGATAACGACGATGACGATAATGATGATGATGATGATGATGGTGACGATAGTAATGATGATGGTTGTGGTGATGACGACGAGGACGATGATGATTATGGTTATGAGGATGATGATGACGATGATGATGATGATGGTGGTGTTGGTGGTGTGCTTGTAATAGCCATGACATTCACCCGGTGTGGGTTGATTTGGCATTGACCACTATGTCTCTCACGAATGCTGACCACGTCTGTCGGTCGGGCGCAGTCGAGGTTGTAATGGATAAGCCATTCCCGATTAAACTGCCAAAGACCTTAGGCACAAAACCCCCGATTTTCCTTCCACGTCCGCCTTTACCGTCGCCATCTACATCCTCAGTTGTCCTCCAGCTCGTTTGAGTCAAACCGGAAGGACGGGCGTTGAGTTCGGGTTGACCGCCGTCTTCCGAATGCATTACCCTGGTGGCGAACGGAAAGTATGTCCAAGCCACCTTAGATGTCTCGTGTTAGAGCTTGTTGCAAAGAGTTGTTGAGGCAGTGTTATATTTTGCGGTTCAAAACGAAGTCCAATGGGCGAACATACACAATTTGACTTAGGCGGTAGTTGCCGACGACTTCGAGGTTTTCGTGATCATCAGCTTTCATTGACCAAGAGTAACATCTATATAGAAAGATGGTCCACATAACTGTTTGGATAATGATGATGCAAGCAATATTTTTTTATATTTTTAACTACCCACAAGAGGTTAAACACAAAGGAGACAAACAAGGACAGTCAAACGGATTAAGTCGATTACATCGACCCTAGTGCATAACTGGTACTTAATTTATCGACCCCGAAAGGATGAAATGTAAAGTCGAACTCGGCGGATTTTGAACTCAGAACGTAAAGACAGACGAAATACATATTTCTATTTCTTTACTACCCACAAGGAGCTAAACACAGAGAGAACAAACAAGAAGAGTCAAACGGATTAAATCGATTATATCGACCCCAGTGCGTAACTGGTACTTAATTTATCGACCCCGAAAGGATGAAAGGCAAAGTCGACCTCGCCGGAATTTGAACTCAGAACGTAACGGCAGTCGAAATACGGCTACGCATTTCGCCCCGCGTGCTAACGATTCTGCCAGCTCCCCGCCGCCGTCGATGCAAGCAAGATTTGACATCAGGAACACGTTCAGACAAAGCTAGAGAATGTCGTAAGTTTCATTTTGCCGTACATAAACCACCGCCAAATTTGTTTGAGAACCTCTAAAAGTCAGTCATTACTATCGAATGATACACACAACACGCACACACTCACACACACACACACACACACACACACAGAGAAGCGTATAAGAACACAAACATATATGAGTACACACACACACATACGCATACAAAAATAAGCGTTACTGTCAGACAGTACACATGCATATCTATAGATCTATAGGTAATAATAATGGTAGATCAATATTTAAAGCTATCGATTTTTCACTTGCAAATAAATACAAAGAAACTTCATGCGCACACACACGCATCGCATATATATCTATGATTTATATGTGTATATATCCGTCCCACCCTCCAACCATCCATCCATCCATATATATATATATATATATATACTATATATATATATATATATATATATACTATATATATATATATACATACACATATATGCATTTATATATATGTATGCACACACACACACACCACACACACACACACAGAGAAGCGTATAAGAACACAAACATATATGAGTACACACACACACATACGCATACAAAAATAAGCGTTACTGTCAGACAGTACACATGCATATCTATAGATCTATAGGTAATAATAATGGTAGATCAATATTTAAAGCTATCGATTTTTCACTTGCAAATAAATACAAAGAAACTTCATGCGCACACACACGCATCGCATATATATCTATGATTTATATGTGTATATATCCGTCCCACCCTCCAACCATCCATCCATCCATATATATATATATATATATATATACTATATATATACTATATATATATATATATACTATATATATATATATATATATACATACACATATATGCATTTATATATATGTATGCACACACACACACACACATATATATATGTGCGTGTGTGTATATGTGTGTATATATGTATGTATGTATTTCTATATACTTATATTTACGATTATAATTTTTATAGTTTCCTGATATCAAAATGTTACAAAACACACATATATACACCAACACAAAATGCACACACATGTACACACGAACACACAGTCTCCCTCTCTTAAACACACATAGACATACACACACCCACATGATTACAGTTGATTTGTTTTGGTCTAATATTTTTTTCCCCAAAATTTTAAATTTGTACTGAAGAATTACCAGGAATAGTAAATAAGATTTTAAGAAACCTTACTATTTTTGCGCTTCTTTGAAAGAATTTTAAGTCCTAGAAAATCAGACCTTCAAATATATGTTATGTACATATATATGTGTCTATGCGTGTGTGTGTCTGTGTGAGAGAGAGAAAGAGAGAGAGAGTATGTGTGTGTGTATGTGTGAGTGTGTGTGAGTGTGTAAGTATATGTTTTTACATTTATTTTTCTGCTCGTTTGTGTGTATATATACATGTGTGTGGTGCTTGTGTGTGTGAATATACATAAGTACATATTTGTGTATGGATATATATTTTCTGCATATATATATACACGTGTGTATGTATATATACATATGTATTTATGTATATGTATATATGAATGCTTATACACCCTCACACGCACACACACATACGCACCCAGACACTCACACAAACATATACATAAACCTAGTATAGAAAGGAAGGAGTCAATAATAATAATAATAATAATAATAATGATAAAAATAATAATAATAATAATAATAATAATAATAATAATAATAATAATAATAATAATAATAATGATACAACCACCACACCACTACTACCAGCACCACTATAGTACTACTGATGATGATGATGATGATGAGGATGAGGAGGAGGAGGAAAATGAGCAGAATATGTTTGCCTACAAAAACAAGAAGAATAAGATCCACAATACTACAACTATTAAAATAATAGAATTAAACAATGATGCTGATAACAATAAACAACAATAATACTGACAATAATATTAAGAAGAAGAACAATGATAACAATAAATGCTACTCAGAAAAGAAACTTATGAATTCAAATGGAGATAAGGTGGAAAATTTATAAGAATACTTATTCCTCAAAGTTGAGACAGCGTACACTTGTTTAAAGACAGTTAGAACGTAAAGATTTTGCGCATTAATCCGTGAACTAATCCTATTAGGCTAAGCCTGTTGGAGGACACCGAAGGAATAACAAATATATATATAAAGGGATGGTGGGCGGGGTGAGTGAAAGTAAGCGCACACCGAAAACTAAAACATATTTGGAGGAGGATTATGGGAAGTAATGTGCGGGAGGTGAAAGGGAAAAAGAAAAAGAAAGAATGAAAAGGATTCGGAAGGTGGTTGAGCAATCCGTTGTATATGTATATAGATATGGTGAGTCTGCGTGGTGTAGTGGTTAGGGTGTTGCACTCGCGATTGTGATTGCGAGACCATGGGTTCGATTTCAGAGTCGGGTGTTGCGGTGTGTTCCTGAGCAAAGCACTTCATTTCACGTTGCTCTGTGATCATTTCGTCGTCTCCCATGTGGCACCCAGTTGCACCTGTGCAGGAAATATCAATATGATGGACGGAAAGAGCTTATGTCTACACAAACATTTGACCACTAAGAACAATAATACCTGTTCGGTAACTGTTGAATCTTCATGCGTCTTCTAACGTCGGGAGAATCCACCATCAAATATATATATATATATATAATATATATATATATATATATATAGTGAGAATTTGCAAAAAAACAAAAATAC
>NW_021834469.1:32500-50633 GCF_006345805.1 Octopus sinensis
CAAAAAGAGAGAGAGAGAGAGAGAGAAGTAATGATGGAGAAGTAATTGCAAAATCTAGTTGTCATTGGGGGCGATGAAGGACCCGAAGAGAGAACCTCCAAACCAATTCTTGGTAATGACTTACAAGTGTGGAGATTGGAATTGAAACAGGATAACTTCATTGCTGCATCGTGAAAGTGGTTTGGCGCTGCAAAGACAATAAATATTAAGCCTTAACGGAAGCGGAAGTGGAACTCAATACTGCAATCGCATGATTATTAAACAAGTATTTAGGATATACAGTTCTATATTTAAGAGATGAGGAATTATTTACGTTATTTACATTTGGCGGGTACTTGTCCTCATCTTGTTTGTTGTAAACACAACGTTTCGTCTGATATACCCTCCAGCCTTCATCAGGTGTCTTGGGGAAATTCCGAACGTTCTGTTAACAACAAACAAGATGAGGACAAATATCCTTCAAATATAAATAATCTAAATAATGTAAATATTTAGAAGATCTCTCACAGACCAAACAGCAGGCAATTAGTCGCCTTAAACATGTATCAAACATTGCTAAACTTTCGCTAACACATAAACGTTCTGTCCTCGATTGTCCTATCTGTGTTTAGCCCCTTGTGGGTAGTAAAGAAATAGATATTTCGTCCGCCGCTACGTTTTGAGTTCAAATTCCGCCGTGGTCGACGTTGCCTTTCATCCTTTCGAGGTCGATAAATTAAGTACAAGTTTTGCACTGGGGTTGATGTAATCGACTTAATCTCTTTGTCTGTCCTTGTTTGCCCCCTCTATGTTTAGCCCTTTGTGGGTAATAAAGAAATAAGAAACTTTGAATCAGTAGAAAGAAAAAGAAAGAAATAATAAATTCTAAAATTATATTGCTCCTAATGCAGGTATTGCACTGCGATTACTCTACGTTTTGGTAATTGAGAAAGAATGTGCTAGAAGATGTTTCAGCAAACAAATTTATCGAAAGCTTTTTGAAGTGCAGGTTGACACAGAGAGACACTGAATGACCCAGCTGTAATCCGTATTGAAAGCAAAACATGTGCTGAAAATTGTCTTCAATGGAATAAAGAAAAATAAAATAGAAAAAACACTGATTGCAAAATAGATTGCAAGTAAAGCATGTTTTGTTTAATTAAAACAGTTCTCAATTCTGTAATACGGAAGCCATTAATGTAACTCTTGACAATGTATTTAAATTTTCAATAGATTATCCATTTAAATTAACAAATGTTTAATTTTGATTTTCTTTTCCTACAAATGGTGCTGGTGATTTTTCAGGCCTTTCTCACTGCAAAATGTCACAAATGGAATCGGCGTTTTAAACCATAATTTACAGCAACGAAAGCTTGAAGAATTAATGCTAAAACTGATAATAGTTGAGTGTGCTTTGCAAATTCAATATGGGGACTAGCTTCCGCATTCGCATCGGATTGCAGTTCAATGTACACACACACACGCACATCTATATATGCATATGTGAGTGTGTATATATATATATATATATATATATATATATGTGTGTGTGTGTGTGTGTGTGTATGTTATATATATATATATGTATATATATATATATTATATATATAGTATATATATATATATACACAAATTCAGTGTGCGGTGAATAAATTGTCGTTTAAATGAGGCAATAATGAAAATAACAAACCTGATTTTAACAAATACATGTACCAAACTTTCGTAAAAATATCTTGAAATATTAAAGACTAAATTTATTCAATAAAATAGCCATTGGCTTCAACTGCAGGCTCCAGGCGACATCGGAATCTGAAAAATTCAGCAAAAAATCTGTGTATAGTTCCGCAAATTATATTGAATTAAGACGGTCGTACTGAAGAGCCACGGATGTTTGTTACGTATGTAAATTCGTTGATGGCGAAACTAGTCTACTAATAATTCCTTATTTTGTATATTTTCATTTGTCCTACCGGCTTCTGTTCTGGTGTTCGCTGAATTTTTCTAGAGAACATTCTTTTCCTTTGTGGTTAGATCGTAGGTGAGCTATTTCTAGCATATTGGATGTTCACTTAGTGGTCATCCCTTCTTATACGCATATGTGTGTATGTGTGTGTATAAATATATACACATAAACATACACACACACGTATACACACGTACACACACGTATACACACACAAACACACATATACACATAAACGCACATACACGTATACACACACAAGACCACATACAGATAAACACACATTCATATACATATATATGCATATGTACATATACATGTGTGTATACATATATATACACACAAACATACGCACACACGTACACATAAGTATACACACACAAGCACACACATACACATAAACACATATACATGTATACACAGACAAGAACTCTCACATACACACACGTATACACACAAACACACACACACACGCATACATATAAACACACATACATATGTTTCTTCTTAACAGAAGTGTGCCACCTTATATTGAATATTTATGTTTCCAGTTTCTGCACGAGTATAACAGCGCAAGTGTCTCGATGTATTCTCCTTGATTCCTATGTACCTTTTAAAATCCCCGGTAGACCTACAAACCCTTCTTACAATTCAAACAACCCCTTTATATTAGTCTTGGTGCGAGTAAGATCCGATACAAATCATGATTTTCTCATCGTTATGTGATCTTTCATGCCTGACTAATCCAGGTTTTGTTAATAATTTACGGTTATAGCGACCACACATGAAACCTCCCTCAAACTCACTTGTTTCATGTCCCTGCTTTTCAAAAGCCTATTTCGTCTTTGTACGTTGAATTCTGTTCTCCTCAGATGTTTCACAAACTTTCTTGATTGTATGGCGCCATTTTGTTTGATCTAACGCGAGAGTTTCTTAATCTTCATTTCCTATATTTAAACGGTTTGAGGTTTGCCTTTATATCACAATTTTATACCTCTTCCGGAGTTTCTGCAGTGGGCGATTATCTAGTGTTAGTTCAACTATAAAATAATTGTTTAGAAATCGTTGTGTCATCCATTCTAATTAAATGACCATTCCAGCGCATTTGGTTCTTTTATATTCTTAATATAAGGAAGCAGCGGGGGAACGAAGTATATACACGACGCGGTAGTATTACTATTATACGAGACTCAACACTCTATGTTAAAGGCTCACAATGAACTGCTTTCAACACGAACTGCCACTCGCTCACAGTTCTTTGTTTTATGACAATGAGTCAGTCCACCTTCTAGTGAAGGGTGGTCGGAATCCTTCCACAACAGGTTCTAAATAATGTTTTCAATGCTGGGCATATTAGCGTTTGCAAGAACAATGGCGTCTGCAGGTGTTGTCGGCCATTTCATTCTTAGTATGTGCCTTAAAATGTTTTGATGGGATTTTTCAAGTGGTGCATTTTTATGGCGATAATGTGTCATAGTATTGTTGCTGAAGCATAGAGAAAGTAGCCTAAAAACACAAATCTCATAGAGAGAAAGCTTCGTTTTAAGAGTGATTTTTTCGCCCTTCCATACTCGTTTTCAAGACAAAGAAAAGCAACAGTTACTTTCACAATCCTTTGATAAATTTCAGCATCTCAACATCCATCCGATGACATAATGGATCCACAATATAGAAAACTCACCACGACATCCAACCATGTTCCGTTTACCCCGATGTTAAGCTCGGCATAAGCTCCTCCAGGTGTCGGCATGAACAATATTTTAAACAGTGCCAAAACTTGGGAAATTGTCAATTAACAATTGCATATCATGTTCAGTGAAACCCCAAGTCGACATCGTTGTCAGCATGTAACAGTTCAGTCAAAATCTCATCAGAGAACTTAGATCCGAATGTACGTATACACACACAAATCTCATCAGAGAACATAGATCCGAATCTCAACCGAGCCAGGTGAAATATATTACAAGAGGTTCGGCATCTTAGACACCAATGGTACATACTTGAAAGCCATGGTCAATAGCAACAGCGAAATAACAGAGAAAAGAGTAGGAGCAAGTGTGTCTCCTTGCTTCACACCATTATACATTGCCATAGGTCTTACAGGATACCAGCAACATTAACATGTGTTTAAGAGTTGAGATAAAGATTATGTATACACTACTGTATACTTGCATACGACGTCTACACATCGATGTGTACTTATATACATATACACAAACGTGTGTAGTTATATATTAACAACATTTTATTAGACGTCTTCTTAAGTAATGATAAATTATCACGTTATTTGTATCGATTATTCGTCGATATACAATCGATATCCCATTCTTCACTACAATAGGTGGATGGTAGAAACAATAGATTTTTGATCTCACTACTTTGCAATATTTAATTAAATCACTTTAAGTTTGCAGTTCAAATCCCACCGTGGTTGAATTTCAATTAATTGTCCTCCATATCAAAGAACATCTTGAAGCTATTTTCTAGACAGACGAAAATTATCAATTATTTTTCTATGGTTGAGTCAGATTAACAGAAGCAGCAGCAGTAGCAACAGCAGCAGCAATGTTCTCTTTTCATGAACTTGTAAGATAGGTGTGAGGTATTGTAAGTTATTCTTTAGTCAGCCAACAACACTCAATGGTTGCATTACACCGGATTCAATAAATTGCACTCGAGTGGAGTGTGGTAGTGAGAGGTACCCCTTATCACACGACTGTACTAACATGCGTCTCAGGTAAGTTATGGAGGTGTAAGAAATATATCAATTTTTCAGTGAAAATATACTTACCTGGTGATTGTCTCATCAAATATTTAAGTATTTGCAACAAACTCATTGTATAATCTGTAGAGAAATATAATAAAACTACACATACACACACGCGGCGCATACACAAACACGCACACACACACTCACAGACAGACAAACCAATACACACATATATGTATATATACATACCACACACACATATATATATGTATATATATACATATACATTATATATACATACATATATATACACAAACATATATATAGATAGCACACATGTTGATATATATATATATATATACAGGTAGATCGATCGATAGATAGATAGGCACACATTGATATATATATATATATATATTTACAGGTAGATCGATATATAGATAGACAGATATGCACACATATTGACACAGAGACTCGAGGTTCGAGAATGCCGATGCATTGGCGTGTACGAAGCTCTCGAACCTTGAGTCGCTTTGTAGCTTTTGCGATTAAATAAAGTATATTCACACTTTTTAGGCTCTATTTTGCTGCGTGTGTTTTCAGATCTATCCCCACCACACACCACTATATAGATTCTTAGAAAGTAAGGCCCCACGACGCGTAGGACGTACTATAAAACGTTGGTAGGATGATCCTACACCTTGTCGTTTTTGCTTTTCCTCTCTTTCTTTTCTTTCCTGCAATTTCCAGAAGAAAACTGTTTTAGAAAGGCATTGTTCTTTTCTACTCTAGGCACAAGATCCGAAATTTTGGGGGAGTGGGTTGGTCGATTAGATCGACCCCAGTACGCAACTGGTACTTAATTCATCGACCCCGAAAGGATGAAATGCAAAGTCGACCTCAGCGGAATTTGAACTCAGAACGAAAAGACAGACGAAATACCGGTAGGCATTTCGTCCGGCGTGCTAACGTTTCTGCCAGCTCACCGCCTTAGAAAGGCATCGTTCTTGTAACAAGAGTATGTGCTCTGCTAGTATCAATCATAGTTCTGTGACAATTTCTCTAAGTCGTCTCTTGTTGGCTCTTTTAGATTATCTTCATTGGTATTCAGAATCGTTCTCAAGCGTCTTTGGTGAAACTCATTCAGCTTTCTGCCTATTTTACCATTGTTCTTTTATATCTCAATAGCATAAAAAAAAAGACAAAAACATTTGGTACAACTCTGCCATTACGGTGCCGGATATTTATGTTATCGTTTAGGATGATCAAATAGCGCTCACTCAGGAATACAGTCACAGCTTCGCCATTATCAATAATTATTCAAAATAAGGTGGTACCCTTCTGTCAAGAAGAAACATGTATGTGTGTGTTTATGTGTATATGTGCATGTGTGTATACGTGTGCGTGTATACGTGTGTATATGTTTGTTTCAGTATCAGTGCCAATATTTAAGGCGGTTAAATAGCAGAATCGTTGCCGCGCCATGAAAAACATGTTTAGCGGAATGTTCTCTGAGTTCGATTGCCGCTGGGGGTCGACGTTGCCTTCTATCCGTTCAGTCTCGATAAAATAAATACCACTTGAACACTGGGGCCGATTTCATCGATTTACCCCATTCCCCCTATTTTGCTGGCCGTTTACCAAAATTTGAAATCGATATCAATCTCAATATCGCCATTGTTATTAACCAGCCTGACCAGATGGTTAAATATCGCAAGTGTCTCGATATTTTGTTGATTGGTCGTTAGGCTTTTTATCGTTTGTTTTAGTTTTTCTTGACATTGATTTTGAAACCAAACTTTTCAGAATTCCGTTCTTGTTCTGATGTGAGCCGTTCTAGGACCTTGGTTTCTCAAAGTAAGCAAAACAATTTCACGAGCAGTATTCAAGCCATTCAGTCGCAGCTGTCGTTTCCACAGTTTTCTCCTACCATTGAGTATCATTGCTGTTTTCTTTGGCAAAGTCTACAGCCAGCAACAACAACAGGAGCGACAGAATGCAGCCTTGTATCTCTCCAGTAAAAATAACATACACAAACTGACACACACACATATAACCACACATTGGATTGGCATCCTTTCTGTCTCGGGAGACAATAAAGTTGAAGTAGTCTAGTCCGGCTTTTATATTTCATGTCCTGATACATTTCCTGCTGTGGCTGTGTAGTCCTATCCTGGCAAAACACTCCCTCTGGCAGGTACCGCAAATGTAGCGAAGACTTGTCCTGGCTGGTTGTAGTGCCAGGTCTTCTTGTTTACGTCTTTCCTTTCTTTCCATTTCTCCTCTCTCTCTCTCTGTCACTCCTTTGTATTCCCTCTTTTATAAACACACAAGTATATACATATACATATATAAACACACAAGTATATACATATACATATATAAACACACAAGTATATACATATACATATATAAACACACAAGTATATACATATACATATATAAACACACAAGTATATACATATACATATATAAACACACAAGTATATACATATACATATATACAACGAGCTTCTTTCAGCTCTCTTCTGCAAAATCCACTCACAAGGATTTGGTTCGGCCCAGGGCTGTAGTGGAATACACCTCGCCCAACATAACACGCAGTGGGACTGAATCTGGAACTATGTGATTCAGAATTAAGCTTCGGAAGAATTTTTATCCTGAGAAAGAGATAAAGAAATGAAAAGAACATTCCACTCATATCAAGCAACTGTAGACCTACTATGCTTGCCCCTCTCTTATATATCAATTTCCTATACGTTGCTTCAAATTCTGATTATCTATGTTACATATGATTGTCTTTTCTACGCTGTGTATTTGTATTTTCAAAGTTATCAACACAATTATATATTCATGTCATAGCCGTACACTAATCTGTATTATAAGGAAATATCTATATTGAAATCAATTTACGAAATTCATTCACCGATGCCTACACAATATGTATATGTATAATATATATATATATCACAATACACACATACACATAGATTAGTACATACATACAGAAAAGAAACTATACATATAATAATATATATATATATATATATAATATATATATATATATATACACTTACACACACGTATATATACACATATGTATGTATTATGTATGCATAAGTATATACGTATTTTCCACTTGTCGATCCTTCTATACACACACACACACACACACACCCGTATGTAAATGAACCTTCGTCTAGCGTCTGACGTCAGTCTTATATATATATTTGTCCCATAGCTGAACATCAAGCGCTGTAGAAAGATTTGCCTGAAATGAGCGAAGACATAAAATAACAATAAAATAGTCTTCTTGTTCTTCATCATCATCGTCGACATCCCCCTACTCATTATCATCATGATCATCATCGTCACCTTCTTCTTCTTCTTCTTCTTCTTCTTCTTCTTCTTCTTCTTCTTCTTCTTCTTCCCCTTCTTCTTCTTCCCCTTCTTCTTTTTCTTCTTCTTCTTCCCCTTCTTCTTTTTCTTCCTCTTCTTCTCCTCCTTCTTGTTCTTGTTCTCTTCTTCTCCCTTCTTCTTCTTCTTCTTCTTCTTCTTCTTCTTCTTCTTCTCCTCCTCCTTCATCTTCTTTATATTATGTGAACCCCCATACTTTATGTTTCTCCTTGTACTGTCCTTTTCATCCTTCGCCTTTGTGGCACATAAATGTAATCATTATTATTATTATTATTATTATTATTATTATTATTATTATTATTATTATTATTTATCATTAGTATTGCCTTTGCACAGCTTCTAACGCTGGAGATGTACTACGGTGTCAGCTGTTCACTACCAGTGAACTAAGGTAACACCCCTTATTTTTCGAATAATTTCCGGAATATTCGAGCGTTCTAAGCAGTGCTGTTTTCTGCAAGTGCTCCAACCTTATTGCAGCCCCTATTTGTTCCACGTACTTCTCAAGATTTTTACTTAATGTCCCCAGGGCTCCGACGATTATTGGTACTACTGCTACCTCTTTCATCGACCACAACTGTTTTACATCCCAAACTAATCTGTTGTATTCATTATTATTACAATTATTATTATTATTATTATATTATTATTATTATTATTATTATTTATTATTATTATTATTATTAAAATTTTTGTTGTACTTGACTTTCATAGTGTGAAGACGTTATATTTTCTTCTCCCTACGAAACACATTCTTATTGAAGCAAAGTTAAACTTTCAAGTAAAAAGAATTATAATTTCTTTTTTTTTTTTTCATTTTTTCTCTTCTTTTACACCTTTGATACTTGGTTGTAGAAAACAGAAAAGAAAGGTTTTTTTTTTTCTTTCTTACAAACTTTTAAAATTTTATTTCACCCTTTGCAGTTTCAGATCGAAGATGGCAACGAAACCTAATCATGCTGCGCAACAAAGCAACGTAATGGGTAAGAAAAAAGGCTACGCAAAACCAAAAACTTACAAATTAAATTTAGCAGCGGAACTTGAGAATAAAAAAGCTCAGTGAAGATTTAATAGAAGGAAATGTTCCAAATACGCAAATAAGTAATTTGGAAGCATGCAGCATTATCAAAAACAGGAGCCGTAATAGTTACAACAGTATCAAGTCTTGCATAATTCTCGTTCATTTAGCTGTCGTCTGAAGACAAGCGATCGCTCCACAATGAATAATCAAATAGAATTTTGTGACCTGGCAGAGTTACATGGAAAAAATATGGATAGGCGCAGGAGTGGCTGTGTGGTAAGTAGCTTGCTTACCAACCGCATGGTTCCGGGTTCAGTCCCACTGCGTGGCACCTTGGGCAAGTGTCTTCTGCTATAGCCCCGGGCCGACCAATGCCTTGTGAGTGGATTTGGTAGACGGAAACTGAAAGAAGCCTGTCGTATATATGTATATATATATATATGTATGTGTTTGTGTGTCTGTGTTTGTCCCCCTAGCATTGCTTGACAACCGATGCTGGTGTGTTTACGTCCCCGTCACTTAGCGGTTCGGCAAAAGAGACCGATAGAATAAGTACTGGGCTTACAAAGAATAAAGTCCCGGGGTCGATTTGCTCGACTAAAGGCGGTGCTCCAGCATGGCCGCAGTCAAATGACTGAAACAAGTAAAAGTGTAAAGAGAGATAGGAGGATTTTTCAAAACCCAATTGCATTTCTTTGCCAAAGGAAGCGAAATAAAATAAAATTATACAGCGTGGGTGTGTGGTAAGAAGCTTGCTTTCAAACCACGTGGTTCCGGTTCAGTCCCACTGCTTAGAACATTGGGTTGGTGTCATCCTCTATAGCCTGCGGCCGACGAAAGCCTTGTGAATGGATTTGGAAGACGGAAACTGAAAGAAACCAGTGATATATGTATGCGTGTGTGTGAGAGTTTGTGCGTGTGTGTGTAATTGTGTGTGTCTGTGTTTGTTTCCTGGTGGCGCGCGTTGCGCCCCGGAGCAAGGTACTTTATTTCCCCTTCCTCTAGTCCACTCAGCTGTCAAAAATGAGTTATACCAGTATTTCTAAGTGCCGTCCTTGTCAAATTCCGTGTTACACTGAATCTCACTCAGAACTACATTAAGAGAAAGAGTGTCTGTGGAATGCTCAGCCAGTTGCACGATAATTTCCCGAGAAGGCTCTTCCGTCGATCGAATGAACTGGAAACTTCACCTTTGTAACCGGCGGGCCGCCAGCTGTTGCACACACACATACACACTTTCTTATACACACGCACCTTCGTTTTGGGATCACTACTACTTTATTATCGCCCCTTCTTCCTAGCTCTCCTGTGTGACCATTCTGTCCGGCATTCCTCATGATAGATCGCTAGTCACTACACATTCTTTATTTTCTCTCCTTGTAATCAGCCAAAGATGCTTTTAGCATCGCATTTGAGGACATATAGAAAATACTCCCGGAACTGGAAAAAATTTTCTTGCAGTAACCCTTCGGGCAATGAAGTACCGTCTTCGTCGTATCTTCTCACATCGACATTTCCCTTAGATCACAATCCTAGAATGCGACGACTGTTGTCGTTGCATTCTCTCTTATAGATTCTCTTCGTACAATTTGTATTGTTTCTTTTACATTAGAATTAATGTTTGCAAAACTATAAGAGTTTTTTTTTTACCTATTCTCATCATGTAACTGGTTATCGTGCAGCTGTTAACAGCACAAATGTTTACGCTTGAAGCTGTGTCCGTCTGTCTGTTTAATGTTCCTACTGTCTGTCTCGCTTAAAAGTTTGAATTCGTGTTTGAAAACAATGGAGACGGATGTGTTTGTTTATATCGTCGAAGCTGTTGTTGCTATTACCTCCACCGTGACGGCGAGTGTCTCTTCCTATTACCTTTGCAGCGGCCATCTTGTTGCAGGAGCAATTATTGGAAATGACATAGAGCAGCAATTAATACGGAGAAACAAAACAATGTCAAGACAAGCAGTTCTCCATCACAAGGAATTGGATGGATTCTTAAATAACCCGAAAGGCTTTCTTGATATTTCCGAACGTCAAAGGGCAAAACAAACAAAAACCTGTTTGCAATGAGGGATAATCGTGTTATAATCGACTTTCAGCTGAGGCTCCAAAGAAGGCATCCGTTCGTTTGGATAGCAACAAAAACAACAACAACAACAACAACAGCAACAACAACTATTTCACAATCCCATGATTCCGGGTTCAGTCCCAATGTATGGAACCTTGGCAAGTGTCTCCTACACTCTCATTCTCTCTCTCTCCCTGTCTCTCTATCTCTCTCTCCAGCATAGGCAAATCCTTGAGAGTGGATATGGTAGACAGAAACTGAAAGAAGCCCTTCTCAGATGTATATGCATACATACATACATATATACATACATACATACATACATACATACATATATATATATAACCATATATATATATTATATAGATACTACATACATATATACATACATACATACATACATACATACTACATAACATACATACATACATACATCATATATATATATATATGAGCTTCCTGAAGATTTCTCTTGAATGAAACAGTTCTAGTCCTGTAGAAGCTCCTTCTATATAATAATATATATATATATATATATATATTATATATATATATATATAATATATTATATATATACACAGGGACGCTCCCACTTGAACGCAGCGGCATGGATGATACAGAGAATAGAATAAAAGTGTGTGTGTGTGGTATATATATATATATAACCTCTACCCCCACCATCAGCGTAACCCACGTCCCACCCTTGCTCTCCCCACTCTCGCCTCCCCCACCTCCCAACACCATCACACCACACCACACACCACTACACCATACACCACCATACTACACAACACATCACATCATATCACACCACCACGCACACACTAGCACTGACCACTTCCCAGCCCCACATTTTCACACCTACACATACGCACACCTACACATACGCACACGCAGACATCAAGGTCACCAGCCCTCTTCCACATGCACATACAAACTCTTTTATACACACGCACGCACACCTTCGGTTTGGGATCACCACTACTTTGTTATCTCCCATTCTTCCTATCTCTCCCGTTCTGTGGCACCTCTCTCCTAATCCTGCCTGAATAGATCGCTAGCCACTACACATTCTTTATTTTCTCTCCTTGTTTCTTTCTGTGTTCCTTTCTGTAGAAGAGCGTAGGTTCGAAACGTTAAAAACTTTTTCACTTCCCGAGCGGTGTTATACTAATACATCTGTTTGTTGTCTACACCACCTGTCTTAGCCTTTTGTTTTTTTTTGTGAATTCTCCACTAATATATATATTAGTACATTATAAATAAATCAGAGCTGATGTCTTTCTGCCACCACACATTCAAATATATTATGGCATTGCTATCTGACATGGCCATTCTCCTTGCACTACATTTTAAGATATTCACTGGCCTCATGATATTTTCATGGTTTATAAATTACTATGAACTTTGTTGATTGCTGATAGAACGAGTACAGAAAATATGCAGACTTTTGTAGAATCGCTTATTTTCACGAATCTTTTTTTCCATATATTTATTATTTTTTTCCAAACGTCTGTGTCTATTTTGAAATACATGTACCATTGTATCTCACTGTAAGATTTAATCACTATTTAGATGACAAGTGTATACTTAAACATTTAAACTGCGTATTTGTATACCTACGTGTATGCACATTAATAATTCTATCTCTGTCACAAAATTCGAAGGTGATAATCAGAGTTGCAATGAATAAAATACAATTCTATTTTTTTTCTTTTGAGTCTCATTTCTTCTGTTTGTTTGCAACTGTTTCATTAACCCTTCTTCGATATCTTAGACACAGATCGATAGAAACATACGAAGACTTATTTACAGGTACATGGACATATAAATAAATAAACAATCGCATTACCTTTGATTTGTTTTCCAATTGGTAGAACATAATTTTTTTGTTTCTAGATATTTTATATTAAAGTATTCACGAGTCATATGCTTAAACATGTGTGTGTGTGTGTGTGTGGTGTGTGTGTGTGTGTGTGTGTATGAATGTGTCTCTGTATATGTTTATCCGTAATTAAAGTTGACACAGGCACATATTTACATACACATATATACGTGTATTTATGTGTCGTCTTATGTTTTCGGTAAATTTGAACTATATATTATATGGCCACGGGTTCACCTCACTTTGATCCTGCCTGCCTGAACTTTCTATTTCTTATTCCTTTATGTCATAGAGGTAGGCTCGAAACGTAAAATACTTTTCTATTTTCCATTTTTCTTAAAGTTAAACTAATACACCTCCTTGTTGTTCCTACACCTATCTTCGTCTTTCCTTTTCTGTAAACCTGAACAAAACACCTCCACAAATACATATATACACACACACACATATATAAATATACATATATGTATGTATGTTTGTATTACAATATAATAAACATATAATACATATGCATCTTAAATGAGATATATATGCATACGCACACACACACACACACACACACACACACATATATATATATATATATACACATATATTTATTAAAAAAAAAATAGGGAAAAATAAGTATTCCAGGTTATCAGGATATTTACTATTTTACACATAACTAAACAGTATCATTTATAATATTATTACAAATTTGGGGGTTTACCAATATATATGTAGTAATACATATATACATTTATACACATACATGTATAAATATATGTATATATATATACATATAATATATACATGCATAAATATGCCTATTCGTTTATATACGTATGTGTATTGGTTCGCTAGAATGCATGCGTTTAATGTATGTAGACATGGGAATGAGATGGATTTACTAAGATAATGCTCTACTAAAAGAAAAACTTTACTGAAACAGAAAAAAACAGAAAGTGGAATAAAATAATGGCAAGTAACAACAAACAAAACAAATAATAATAAAAAGCAACAGCAATAATCGCAACAGCAATAAAAATACCAATAATGATAATATATTAATATTAATAATACTAGTAGCTGTAATGATAATAATAATAGAAATAATAGGACTCGTGATGACGATGATATGATGATGAGGATGATGCTGATGCTGATGATAATAATAATATAATATAATATAATAATAATAATAATAATAATAATAATAATAATAATAAAAATAATAGTAATAATAATAATAATAATAAAAATAATAATAATAATATAATAAAAATAATAATAATAATAATAATGATAATAATAATATAATAAAAATAATAATAAGAAAATAATAATAATGAATAAATAATACTAATTATAATAATGATAATAAAATAATAATAATAAATAATAATATAATAATTAATAATAATAATATAAATAATAATAATAATAATAATAATAATAATAATACAATAATAATAATAATTGCCACCGCAATAAAAGAAACCCCAATCACGAGTCAAAAAACATTGTTGTAGAACACTCGCGTAAAAAGGTGCGAGTAATTTGAAAATTACTGTTGTGATTGAAAGAGCTTTTTAGCAAATGGACGTATTCTTGATTTCTGCCACTTTAGAGATTGCCTGAGTTTCATCGCCTGTTATATGTAGGCTTTTTTCGTTTGTTTGTTTGTTTTTATTTCATGTATAATGCGTATGTGTATGTGTGCAGTTGTGTTTGCATTACATGAGGCATAGCGTGATCCTGTTGCAATGCCATGCAAGTGTTCACTTAACTATGAAATAAAACGTGGCGAAAGTACGTGAATAAAATGTTCAAATGTTTTGATTGATATTTTTCATCCTTTTTATTCTGTTTCTTATTTATAGTTCCCACTAATTTCATTTATTTATGTATTATTTGTATTATTTTACTTTATAATTTGTTATGTTTTTCTTCAAAATTATAGTTATATATATATGTTATTTTTATAGGACTGTTGTTTTATGTTGGTGTTTGTTTTAGGTATTTCATGGGAAATGAATGGAAAGTTCACCGAATAATTTACTTGAAAAATAAGAAAAAAATATTCTACATATGTGATTCTAACTATGATAACGAAGAATGATTTTTAGATGCCGTGAATAGTTAGAAGAATCGGTAAATCGGTAAATTGAACGAAAGAGGGATTTTTACGATATTTAGGCAGCAGTCATATCCTTATATCCCAAGTTCAAGCCATACCAACTTGAATAATCTCATTTGTTCTTCTGCGGTTGGAAAAATAACGCCAAAGGAATTTTGGTGTGTTTTGTAAGAATTCCGGGACCTAGAGCGTGATTCTTTCTACCGGCACTAGACAGCTCAATGAATGGTAAAATCTGGAGGAATAGCATTCTGATGGAAGAACACATTTCTTCTGGAAGCCAAAGACGGTCGTTTTTCTTCCCGCCCTGACTGAAGACGCTGAAGCTGCTCGCAGTAGATCTCGTTTGTTATCGTTTGGTTCGGGTTTAAGAGCTCAAAGCGGACTAAGCTTTTCATATCCCACCAAGCAGATAACAACACCTTATGTGGGTGGAATCCTTCTTTGCCCAGGGGTGCCTGCGTTTCTCCTTTCCCTACCCACTGTCTTTGAAGCTTGATATTCTTTTAGAGAACCCATTTCAATATTTAAAATATATATTTTTGAAATATTTTTTGAGGTGATTGGGTGTGCTAGATTCCCTTGTTCGAAAATATAAGGACACAGATCATGTTCTATAGCCAGCTGGAGTCTATGTCTCTTGGGACTAAATTACAGCAACATTAGTCCTCAACCAGGACTGCCATGTTATGTTGGCAAACAATCTTTACTTCGATAATATACTTGTTAGGAGAAAGGCCAGTAACAGAGACGCACAGACTACAAATGCACCGCATTTGCTTTTAGGTTTGAGTGAATGTTAAAATATAATATGTAAAACTAAAATAAAGAAAGAGACAATCAAACAAACAGATTTACAGTTCACTTCCTACAGTTGCTTCCGACTTTCTATAAAAGTTTGTGGATGGGTCCTGGTGATTTTTTGGACCTTAATATAAACGGAAATGACAAATGTCCACTTTATGCATTCGCAATTGTATTATTAGGGGCTGGCATAGTGTACAACAGATATTTACTATCCTACAGTCATATTCAGGGACTTACATATGATTCACGCAGATGTCTCTTTGAAGTTGTGATTCAGTTATCAGCGATAGTGCACAGGTCTTCAAGTTGTGATTCTCTTATTGTTGAGAGTATGTAGTACTTGAAATTTTATGGTTGCTAGTATGCAATGGTGGAGTCTATGATTCTCTTAGTTTTCATAGAAAAAAATCACGATGTTAAATTATTTCCAGTCAAGTAGAACAACCACTACTTAAAAAGTCTTCTGTGATCAATACAAAAAATATAGAAGCAAATATTTAAATTATTTCTTAAAAATATTCGGATGCATTATAAGGCTTCGCTATCTTTAATTTCTTATCTGCTATTTAATTAGCAGTTTTCTGCGTTTCTCTTGGTTCTTTTCTAGAAAGTAATGGTAGAGAGGTGAGGATTAATACTTTCGGATAAATTTTTAAGTTAATTTGTGGGTTAGTTGAATATTTTTGTTGTATCTATTTGAAAATATTCGTATGAGTCCATTTCGTTTCTTTTATATTTTGTTTGTGTGAATATATGAAATGATTTATGCGGTTTCTTATAAGTGTGTTTTTCTGAAGCCTTTGAGTTCAAGAGAATAGCAAGAAAATTATCTTTTTAACGGAAGAGTCAAATGTGATTGCTAAGCTTAATTTTTTTAAATAAGATTAAATTTTTCTTTAATTCTTTCGACTATTTTATACATACGTACACGCATGCTTACACACACACACACAATATATATATATATAATACATTGACATATATACAGATATACATATATATATGAGGTACTATATAAATATATATATATACTATATATATATATATATATATATATAGAGAGAGAGAGAGAGTTTACGAAAAAAACAAAAGACGAAGACAGGTGGTGTACAAAACAAACGGATGTATTAGTATAACGCTCAGGAATAGAAAAAGATTTTTACGTTTCGAGCCTACACTCTTCTACAGAAAGGGAAACAGCAAAACAAGGAGAGAAACAAGGAGAGAGAAAAATGTGTGTAGTGGCTAACGACCTATCATGGCGACTGATATGTATATACGTTTGTGTGTGTGTTGACTACTCATCTATAAAATATGTAGTATTAAAAGACTATCGTATCATATGATCCTGGTACAAATTTGAATCATGTTTGCAGTAAGTCTTTCAAGTACAAAGACAAATGAATACGGAAACTGTGTCGAATCCTGTGCACGTAATCACATAAAACTGATGCGGTGTCTTTATCTTTTCTGCTCCTTGTTTTATTCATTTGAATGTGGCCATGTTGAGCAACACCTTTGGAGGGTTTAGGCGGACAAATCGCGCTCCGTACGTATTTCTTTACAATCTCGTACTTATTGTTTTGGCCTGATTCGCCGAACTGTTATGTTATAAGGATTTAAACAAACCAGCTCTGGATGTCTGCCTGCTAACCGTTTGTTGGGGCAAATACAAGACGTACAAATATATACATATATATATATATGCATATTTTATTTATTTGCTTATTTTATTTTATTTATTTGCTTATTTACTTACTTATACTTTCCCATTCCATCTTTAGTCTGTGTATGTGTGTCTTGTGTGTGTGTGTATGTGGGCTTATGTACTATACAGCTTGTTTCTGTGCCATATTTTGGGGGCCACACGTTTGATCAGACAGACCAAGAATCAACAGAAAACGTGAATGGAATAATAACACCCCTCCACTCCACCTCACTACGCAACCGACTAAAGAGAGAAAGAGAGAATAAAAAATGACTGTAAAGCGAGATTCTTAACCACACAGTCATGCCAGTGTCTACAATAATTATCTTTATGCAAAACTCACTAATGGACGCCTTTTCCTCACTCAAATATAATAGAAGACAAGTGATTTTGAAGAGAAGTGATTCAGCGATAGACATGTATTTCTTCTGATATCACACAATGTGAATCTAAACTTAT